>NC_041405.2:13381002-13681002 GCF_900747795.2 Erpetoichthys calabaricus
AAACCCTCAAATAAAGCTGAATTACAACAATTTTGCAAAGATGAGTGGGCCAAAATTCCTCCAGAGCGCTGTAAAAGACTCATTGCAAGTTATCGCAAACGCTTGATTGCAGTTATTGCTGCTAAGGGTGGCCCAACCAGTTATTAGGTTCAGGGGGCAACTACTTTTTCACACAGGGCCATGTAGGTTTGGATTTTTTTTTCTCCCTAAATAATAAAAACCACCATTTACAAACTGCATTTTGTGTTTACTTGTGTTATATTTGACTAATGGTTAAATGTGTTTGATGATCAGAAACATTTTGTGTGACAAACATGCAAAAGAATAAGAAATCAGGAAGGGGGCAAATAGTTTTTCACACCACTGTATATACATATCTCTAGACATACATACATTGACACATTTATATATACATATCTACATATATATATGTAATTGTGTTGTCACTGTTATGAGTGTTGCTGTCATATATATATATATATATATATATATATATAATATACACACACACACACACACAAACATATATATACATATATACATATTATATATATATATACACACACATGCACATATACACACATACATACATACATACATATATATATATATATATATATATATATATATATATATATATATATATATATATATATATACACACACATACATACATACATACATACACACACACATATATATATATATATATATTTACATATCTACACATACATATATACATACATACATTGACATATATATATATATATATATATCTCAAAATACCCACGCTTCGCAGCGGTGAAGTACTGCTTTAAAATTTTTATTAAGAAGAAAAGTAAACCTTTTTAAACTGAGGGAAAATGAATCAATAATTATTTGTTAAGGATCTCTCTGTATACCACGTTGTCCGTTCGCCCCTCCGGTTGTAATATGACCAAGCTGTGTGCTGAGCTTACTGTTGAGCATGAAATCTAACGTGGTTTGTGCCCTTCAGAATGAAAACAGTTAGCATTTACCTTTTTAATAAAAGGCGAGCTTTTAAGCCTGAGAAATCACCCAGTAAATGCACACGTTTAATTGCACATGTGTTAATATGTATGCTTACACAGTATTAAAAGAAACTCAAAAATTAACGTCATTTACCTTCGTTCCCGCATTTGACTCGTGCTGTAAATCTCTTCCTTGTTTTTAGTTCACGTGATTACGTAGGAGGCGTGATGACGTGATACGTGACTCCGCCTCCTCCATTAGAGTATATGGACAAAAAACAGGTTCCAGTTATGACCATTACGCATAGAATTTCGAAATGAAACCTGCCTAACTTTTGTAAGTAAGCTGTAAGGAATGAGCCTGCCAAATTTCAGACTTCTACCTACACGGGAAGTTGGAGAATTAGTGATGAGTGAGTCAGTCAGTCAGTCAGTCAGTGAGGGCTTTGCCTTTTATTAGTATAGATAAAGCGTGTGTATGTTTGGACATTCTGGTGTTGCGTCTGTCTGTGGTCGGGCTATTCTTTACAATGTAAACAGGGAAGATGGAGTTTCTAAACATCTTCACCCTGGAAGGAGTTTTTCAAAAGGTCCATTTTTAGAGATCTAAAATGCAGTTTGAGTGTGGACGAAACCACTTATACATTCAAAATGTTACCACCACTCTTTATCACTTCTATATTTTTCTGTGATCAAACATATAGAAGATGAGACATAGTCATACATTTGCACCTACTGGAGAGAACGAATGAGCCCAATAATTTTCAAGAAGGTACAGTGGAACCTCAGGGCATGAACGTCTCGGACCACGTACAAATCAGGTTACGACCAAAAAGTTTGCCAAACTTTTGCATCTGTTCACGACCACATACTCGGGTGATGAACAAGCCAGTTTCCCTTCCGGTTTGTGCGCACCGATGATTTTCGCACGTGTTCAGTCTCTCCCTGCGCAGCGCGAAAGCGAGAGAGAGAGGGAGAGAGAGAGAGAGCCCAAGCAGGAGTGTTTTGGCTGACACTCGGTGGGGAAGAAGGAAGCGGTCACTCCAGCTGAGCGATCAAGGAGCTGGAGTGACCAGAACAAGTAAGTAAACATTTAGTTTACTACTACACTGTGCATTCTATGGTATAATTAACTAGTTTTGTGCTTAAAAATCTTTAAAAAAATATATATTTACATACAGCTCGTATGGTCCGGAATGGATTAATTGTATTTACATACAATCCTATGGGGGAAATTACTTCGGGTCACGACCAAGTCGGGTTGCGACCAGAGTTTTGGAACAAATTACGGTCGTTACCCGAGGGTCCACTGTACTATACTACCAGTGTTTATGTTTTGTTAAAACTCCAATCAAGTATAAAGGACTGTACAAATTTTATAATTCAGAAAATTTCCAACATGGCAAAGCAACTGCAAATGAGAAATATTTGCACTAATATTTGTAAACTTGCACTATAGTTATAATATTGCACAATCTGAGCCACTTTATAAAGTGCGTATTTACATATGATATTTTTATGATGAAATGCAGCAAAATATGTTTATTATACAGATAAAACTTTAACTTCATTTAAATAATCTATATTGTTAATAATTAAAGGACATGGTGTCGCTACGGTAGCAAGGATCTGGCGCTCCGTTCACAGATTGTTCCTGCCATGCTTCATTGGGACTGGTGTGAAGGATAGAATAATTAAACATGTACTACGAAGATATTTCAACATTCCTTAAAAGTTTTGAAGAATTGGCGTTAAAAGCTTACAGATGGCTTAACGTCTACTACAGAGCTGATTGTGTGGCGATTGGGTATTTGGAGAAAAAAAAGGAAAGACAGGAATTGGGGGTTAGTACGTTTGAAAGAGACAGTACTGCTGCAATAAATTGTGCACGACCTTCAATGAATGTTCCCATGTTTAATAACATGCTTTAACTCCTATCATCATGAAAATTATATCAAGTATACATCACAGTATTTTAATTATTCAGAGAGCTGTAATATTACGAATGTAATGGATTTTGTATCCTGTTGGGAGGAAGAGAAAGCCAGTAAGCACGTAGTGATTCACACACAAAGCACATAGAAGATCAAATACAAAACAAAGCAGTTAATGCGCTACTTTAGTTACGATGGGATTTGAGAAACTAGTAAATTAAACGATTTTAAGATGAAGTTTGTGATGTTCTACTTTAGTGACAAAATAAACTACCTGATCAAAGTGGGAATTTTGAGATTAAAGTTGACATTTCGTGCTTTTTTCACACTATGTGCCTATTTTTTTCTCTGTACCCTAATAAGCTTTCATATGAAACTCAGACGGTGGGCGACTTTGATATCTGACGACTCATTTTTAATTTGGGCACTGTGCGACTTTGAGCTTTCGAGTTTCTCCAACACTCTCTGTCACTCGATCGACTTCCTTTTCTTGTTTATACTACTGTTTAAACCAACAAATAGTACGTTTTTCCTTGCCTCCACTTGGTATTCGCTGAAATTCTTATATTTGCCCCCATGCTTTTTCCACTGTCTTTTCACAGAAGGCTGAGCTTAAGGGCTATTTATATTGATTTGCATATTCAAAGAGGCGTAATTCTGGGAGGAGTTGGGGCGGGACAGCAGGTGTGTGCACGTGCGTTACTTTTCACGCTGATCGGGATTTATGTAGCAGAAGAACGTGGAAGTTTGCGTACGTACAGATTCCTGCATCTGGATTTTCCTGTGCGTACGCACATTCCCGCTTTTGTGCTTACGCCATGTTAGTGTGAGTTGTACGCACGGCGTTATACATCAGGCCCCTGATCATCTCTTCTCGTAGGTTGAAACCTATATAATTACTACTAAATTCCATCTTTGTAACAGTTTAGCAGTTGCATAACACATTCTTTTAATTTGGTCTGACTGACATGTTTGTTCAGATTCGGAGCTAATCATTGTTTGTTTCTCTGGCTGTAAACCAAAAACAGCTACTCAAGTACCAGTCCATAAGAGCAAGCCTAGCACATGACGCAGACCCAGAGTCTCTCTTCCTTTCATGATCAAACAGAAGCTGACCACAGTAAAAAGTAAAAACAAATTTTCTATGGATAGAGAGAAAAACAACCTGGCACTATAATCTCATGCTAAAAGCAAAAATCAATTCAACATTAATTCACTGTGTATACTGTTTGGTCTACCTTTCGAATGACAGGATCATCTGTTGTGGTGACTGTGTGGAAGATCCTCTTAATGCTTTTCAGTGTCTTCTCATTCCTGGTGGTGATGCGATCAAAGGCCTTGTCGTAATACTCCAAGGCACCACAGCATTCTCTGTGAAGCCAGATTGATTGAAGCCATCAATAAAAAAAAAAAGTTTTTCTGGACTATTCTAATTGATTATGATCCCTAAAGTGGATACTCACATATCACTGGGGTCAGCCACCTCCATGTACCTCATCTTCATCAGACGTGGAAAATCCATCTCCTCCTTGACCTCCCAATCACTCCGTACCTCCACTGAGGAGTCTCGGGGTTTTAATTGAGCCTAAGCACACAAACGAGAGCGAGAATTATGTATAGGCTACCAAATATTTGTAACATTCTTTCCAAAAACTAAAAGAGGTAACAAAAACACAACAATACAAAGAAATGCAAAATGAGTCACCCAGATGAAAGGATACTGATAGTTTTCAAAAATCTAAGCAAAGATGCATATGTTTTTTTTTTAAACAAGTGCAGGTCTTTGTATATTTCATGAAAATTTACACCATATGAATGCCTCAAACTTTAAATACAATTAAACCTAAAGACAGGCTTGCTCAGTTTTTTTCTTCCCACTTCTGTTTCATATTAAAAGCTATGACAACCTCTAAAAGCCTATGACACTTTGAAGATTCTGAAAGAATTATGTCAATGGTTCTTAACATTTTTTAACATTGCAATGTCCTCTGCTTTTGTATGAAGATGACATGGCACCCTAGTGTATAATTTGTTACACTGTATATGAAATCTGTGTAGAAGAGGTAGGAAAGAATCATGAGCCTTAACAGTTTTAGATAGTGTGCATGCATTAATGTATTGGGTAGCAGGGGGTTAAGCATATCATTTGCAATTTTCAAATAAAAATTAATTCTTTTTTTTTTTTTTTTTTTTTAAGTGACACCATTTTTAAAAAAACTGATGCTATCCTGTGACTCCCTGGTTTATTGGCTAAATCAAACACAAGATAACCCCATGTAAATTTGTACAGTAAATTCAAATAATTATTCAATTAATATATGCATATACAAATTAGTTTAAAAAGCAAGCAAAAATTATGATTATTTTTTTCCTTTTATTACACATGTACTTTTATGCTGAATCTATAATCTTTATTTTTTCTTTATATACTTTTCAGTACCCAAGCATATTTTACTCTGGAAAAGCGTTTGTGGGTTAAACCAAGAGGAACAATAAGCACTTTGATATGTGTACAGCAGGTTCTTTTTATTGATTTTGATATACTTTTTTAAAATGCTGCTTCGAAAACTCAGGAAGACTAAAGTTTGAATCCTGACACTATAAACGTCTGTATGTATTTATGTGTATTCATGTCACATTTCCATGGGTATTCTCAAGGGGCACTCTAATCTCTTCTTATTTCCACAGAAGACAGAAAACTGGCCCAATAAAGATGAGAATGAATGTATGTGTATGTGAAAATACCTTTCTGGCTGTGGCACCTCATTCTGAGCTTTTTTCGTATGTAGCCGCATTGTGTCAAGACAGGTTCCAATTAATCATTTCAGTAAAACAGAATAAGAAAAAAATTGATGAACTAAAGAACAACTCAATTGATAAACTGAGGCCAAACTACTTTGAAAGGACAAGTTTAGAAAAATATAAAGATTAAAGACTTCTGCAGACAATCAAAAAAGTATTCTCCCAACTGTTACAATTAAAAAAGGAAAATTCCTGCCTATGTCATACTTCTACAGTAACCAGTGAGAGCAACACCAATCTCAGCCAAAGCTCAGCACTGCTTTCTACAGAGTTCTGCCACACAGGCGACACTTCAGTTTGTGCAGTGGACTAGTCATCATTAATCTGGTGCTCGCCTGCTTTTCTCCACATGGGTCAGGGTGGGACTGACTAGTGAACACTCAAGTACGCAAATGTTCATTTGAGCTACTAAAAGTTACCAGCTCAATTACCATTATTCGTTCACTGTAAGAACCTTAATGTAAAAAAAACTTGTCAGTGTTCAAATGTATTGGTACCATTTTAGATTACGACTCAAAATTAAACAGAATAAAAAGTCTGGATGTTATATTTTGCAGAAAATTGTGAAAACAATGCCTCAGCTTTAGAAGCTAAGATTCCACTGCACAATTTCCTTTTTGTAGACTTATATACTTTTTGGATTTTATAGCTATATTAGTTATTTCACAAAGACATACCTGTGACTTTTGGTCCCATTTCTGTCTAACGCCAAATTGTTTTTGAAACTTCTTCTGCAAACGCATTCGATCTCTACAAGTAAGAATAAATAAGCCCAAGGCTCATTAATGACTAGCAAATTACATTGTTAACCAACACTGAATAAGTGAGAAAACTTAGATATGTGATGTAGCAATCAGTCCAGACACAAATGGATAGCTAAATAAAAGTAAAAGATTAAAGCAGTAAAATCATGCCTCCAAGAAATGACAACCACATTACACAATCCATTAAACAAGCAAGTGATTGACAGACAGATAGTGAAGTTCACTTTGGGGATCAGTGATGTTCTAAGAAATGAGAGGATGGGATGATGTGAAGGGTCAGCCCATTAAAACCTTGAGATGGTGTATAAAAATATGACAGTAAATTAAGCACCATACTCTCATGTCACTACCACACATTCTCTAATCTGTAAGGTTAACTCCTTGGGAAACATTATGCAAATGGTGAAGAAGCCAAGTCTCAGAAGATGAAGATGTCAAGCCTCAGACGCAAGACACATTATTTTATTTGAATCAAACAGAAAAGCTTTAAGAATGTTAGAACAAGTGTATCAGTGTTCACATGGATTGTACTGAAAAATAAATCTTATTTGATTTTTCATGGTGTTTCTTTTATTTGGTCAGTCTCAAACCTTTTAGGTCACCCCATATTTATTAATTATAGGTTGCACTGCAACTTAACTTTGATTGATGCTTCTAAATAAACAACAATAACATTAATTTGCTCCCACCTCTCCTTCTGTTTAGCACTCTTAGCAAGTGTCTGGAGGTTGAACTGCATCATGTTTCTGCGATCTTTATCTCGCCGCAGGTTTCTCTGTGTGGATGAAAAAAAG
Source organism: Erpetoichthys calabaricus (assembly GCF_900747795.2). NCBI lineage: Eukaryota > Metazoa > Chordata > Cladistia > Polypteriformes > Polypteridae > Erpetoichthys > Erpetoichthys calabaricus. The sequence goes on from NC_041405.2 coordinate 13,388,289, forward strand.
GAAACCAGTAAAAATACTTAAACATTCAAGTTATTAATTATTTTATTTGGGAAACCACACATACATTTCTATATCAGTGGGAGTGCCAGTAACATATCAACAATACAGTATATTTTACAACAAGTATGTGCATCAAAGCAACCATTAACAATAAAACAATATATATGCATACAATATGTTCCAACAATACAAGTAGCAATCAAAAGAAATTTCTTAGCTTCAGAATTGGTGGATAATGGAAAGTGGCTATGCCTAAAGACTAAATTGATGTTGCACCGCACAAATGGAGGTGTTGAGTTAAATAAGTAATACAAAGAAATCAACAGATGAAAAGCATTTCAGGGGCAGGTTACTCAAAAGTATTTGCTAATGGCCCAAGGAATACAAATTGTACAAAATACAAAAATACTTGGCATCAGATACTTGGAGGTAACAAAGCAGTACTCGGTTAGTATAAGAGGGGTCTAAAGTGACAGCAAGTACTATATTATAGTATCTCTTGCTATCCATGACCTGTATGACCTTATTGAGGAATAGCACAACTTTCTCCAACTGTTGTAGAGGCTTATGATATGATACAAAGGAGCTGCCACCACATACTGCCCTGAAACTAGTCATTATTGTCACATATCTCAGAGTAAGGAAGTTCACTGCAAGACCAGTTTCACTCAAAAACCATCCCATTCTCCATATTTTATAAGGCAGGCATACTTGACTGTCAACCTCATTTTCTAAATGCGTTAGCCCTAATGGCCTCACTCTTTTAGTATCATCTGTAAAATCAGTCAACTGAACAAATATTATTTTACACAACCTGAGGGGTTATATTTCATTCAGTATGCTGGCTTACTATGACAACACCTATCCATCAGTTTTCCTACTCCGCTTATCCAGGGCAGGGTCATATGGAAGATGGAGTCAATCACAGCAAGCGTCAGGCTCAAGGCAAAAACAATCCTTTGACAGGGCATCAGTCCATCGCAGGGTAAACAGGCACACACACACAGGTCAATTTAAAAACAGCATTTCAACCAACCTGCATGTCTTTGGACTGTGAGGATTAAACAGGAACACCAAGAGGCGACCCACTAGGACAACATACAAACACCACCACACAGGCAGCATCCAGAATGTGAACCCTAGTCTCCTTTTTACAGTGCAGCAGCACTACCACTGAACCACTCCTTTGACAACACATCCAACATATCTGGTGTCAAGTTAAAAACATGCATCAACCAGACCCCAAAACACTCTTTCCCCACCAAAATCATCAGACAAGCTGCTCTTACCTGAGCAAACCTCATGCGATTCCTCTGATAAGCAGTTTTCTGAGTCTTGGCTGTGTCCACAAGTTGAAAGCTTGTTTCGTCTTCCTCATGGAAATAAGCATACTGACTACCTCCCCCAAACTGTGAGGAATACTTATCTGAGGGAAAAGAAAGAACAGAATAAATCAGAATGATCTGAAAAGCAATTAATTATTTACCAGCCAACATTCATTCTGTTGCTTACTACCCAATGAACTGCTAATGTTCTTTAAAGTAATCTGTTTTACAAAGCTTAATAGCATGGCATTTTCTTAAAAAGTCAATTTCTTCAAGTTATCCAAAACAAAAGAGAAAAACACATTTTTCAAACACAGCATAATTATGTATACAGTTTCAATGATTGACAGATATAATGAGTTGAACAAAATGTGGTCACGTATTTTCACTTTAGAAGGAGGCAGAATCTTACAGAGGCCCCCATTTGCTACAGACTTATTATTGTAGTTTGTGCCTATAAGCTACAACAAACAGTACAGCTTATCAGTATAAGCTATGCCTAGAAAAGAGATGTTTACCTGTTTTCTGAAATACAGCAAGAGTCTAAAAAACACTACAAGCCGTCATTCATAAAAAATGCACCTGAAACACACACCATCTCTTCATCCACCCTAATAAATTATCTGACAACTACTGGGGATATTACTTGCTTAGTCAACACATGGTTAACATCACGATTAAGATTTCATGCTTCAAAATGTCGATTTTATAGTTAATATCACAGCACGTTCAGTTCCCAAAGCAAATGTTTTTACTTTGCTTTTGAAAAGCATTCCCCTAGCAGACACTGGCTCTGTTAACAGCATATGATGTGTATTACAGAAAATAAATTAACGAAGCAGTCACAACAGGGAACACTTGGTCATACTCAGGATAATTAAGTATGAGATCTGGGAACCAAGGATCCACTGCACAGAAAGTTAAAGAATGATGTTCATGTTTATATTTCAGGTTTGGCTGCATTAAATGTGTACTGTTTAAAACAACACTAAAAAAGGAAAGGATTTTAGGTTTCAGGACCAAAAATAGCAACAGGGTACTGACAAATGTACAACAAAAAATTAATTAACATTACAGAGATGAGAATCACTTAAATAAGTAGGCAAGTGTGGTGTAGTGTTTAAGGAGCTACACTGTAAACTAGAATGTTACTGAATCATTTCTTGTCTTTGTGAATATTAGCAAGTCACTTACGCTCCTTGGATGCTACTTGTAGAAATACAAAAAGGACTCTGTATTTACTTGCAAATTCTCTCTGAATATAAGCATCAGTCTTACAAATACAATGCAAATAAAATACAAACATAACAATGTTTTCTGAACATGATCAAGAGTTACACTACAACATTGTGCATTTTTTAAATCTAATTTCCTGCATATAAACTTTTAACATATTAGAAGAATTCTCTTTGTGTGGTTTTTCCTGTCAACTCAGGAAAACAAAATTACCTCTGCTTTAGAATTCTGGTTACCAATTTTACATTACTTTAATTTAACTGTCGTTTCTAAAAGGCAACAATCGGCATTTAGGTCAAAGTGCAAGTTTCAATGAATATCTAATATAAGCTGAAGCTTGCTCCATTTCTTCAGGGCATAAAGATGAACGCAAAATCTTACACCTTTAAGCACCTTGCAATGAATAATTATGCGTATTTTTTTTACATGAGCATCATGGTAGTCATTACTTCATAACAACTCTTTGCAAATATAACACCTTCACATCATCATAAACAGCCAACAGAAATGTTTTTGGAACTTCTTCATCCACACTTTTCCTTAAGAACTGTCCTGCTCAGTCATATTCTTACATCTCTACTCATGCACTACATGTCCAATATACCTCTGCTGTGTTTTCAGAAACAGAAATGTGTTCATTTTCCTAATAACAAACCACAATAAATAATCAAAAATGCAAAAAGGCTGATGGAAGTGGTATTTAAAGACAAGAACTAAGAACCTAATGCATCAAAGTGTAGTTATTTCTTGGGAGTTAATTGGAGTCCAAGATACAAGACAGAAATATAGATTAACAAACCATGCGACTCTTCAATTCCACCCAGGGGGTAAACGTTAACATTATACAAAGTTATTGTCTGTTTTTACCTGCATTATTATCAATCTTTAATTTAATATTGTTTTTTTTGTATCAGTATGCTGCTGCTGGAGAATGTGAATTTCCCCTTGGGATTAATAAAGTATCTATCTATTAACATATTAAGAAACAAAACTTAAAGGCATTTCAAGATGAAAAGGAAAAGAAGATAAAAGACAACATTTCAGCGGCTTTATAGCCTTCTTCAGGTTGACAAAGAATATTCTACGAATAATGTTATGCATATACAATACAGCAACAAATTCAGCAGGAAAGTATTCCAGACTTAAGTTATAAGTCTACTGCAAGGCAAGAAAAAAACCTGCAGTATACTTACTTGTGTAACGCTTGTCTTGATAGGTTGCTCCTGTCCAGTCTGCTACCTGAATAAAAAGAGAAAATATTGTTGATATTTACTATAATGAACAGGTGCACAGCTTCTCATTGTGGTTGCTGAACCCTTAACAATTTCCTGTTAGTATTAATCAATATAGGGATCTGTACCGGCAATCAGAAGGTTGCTGGTTTGAATCCCGTAAACTCCAGAAGTGACTCTATTGGGCACTTGAACAAGGCCCTTAACCTGCAATTGTTTTGTCCTGGGTATGACTTTAATCTGCACCCAGCCTTGCAAGCAAGTCTTCCAACTTACAGGGAAAACATGGGGGTTGGTGGCAGGACTGGTCACCATAGAAAAAAGCTCACGCTGTTCCAGTGTGGTGCCGAGGCATCACCTGCTGCACTCGGGTCTCACTCCAGGTGGTCCGTTGTGTGGTGGGTGAGGCAATGCGCTATCAGCACATACTCCCAACCCCTCTCTCACTAACCTGTGATGGACCTGACTAAATCTTTCAGGAACTTTTATCTAAACATAGGGCTGCACGATTAATCTTTTTTTCTCATGATAACGATATTTATGACCCATGATCAGTTAATAAATATCGTCGCGATTTTACAGTATAAAGACCAAACTGTTTTTTATGGGCTGAGTTTACGGATTGGACTGCGTCACTATGACGTTACTGCGTCTAGATTGCAAGCGCTTTCTGAAGCAGTACAAGTCAATAGCAGCAATAACAGTCAGTCAGAATAAACATATGATGGCGGAGCAACGTGCAGAAGTGCGATCGTTAGTTCCTAAAAAGGGGTCATACTCAGTTGTCTGGAACTATTTCGATTTCGAGGAATGTGATGTTGATCAGGTACGAATCTTGTGCAAACTTTGCTCCTGTTCCGTCCAAACGTCCCAAGGTAACACAACAAACCTCATCAACCACCTTAAAAGCCACCACAAAGTACACTATCAAGAATTTCAACGACTGAAGGCACAAACAGCAACAACAAAAAATTACCAGCCATCCACAACACAGACAACAATATCAGGGACATTGTTCAACGCAATACCATATCTGCCTAGCTCGCAAAGACACCGGGAAATAACAGAGGCGATCACGTACCATATAGCCAAGGATATGTGTCCAATAACCACCGTGAGCAGTGAGGGGTTTAACAAAATGATCGCAACACTTGATAAAAGATATAGCATTCCCTCACGCAACCATTTTTCCAATGTTGCGCTGCTCTCGCTGTATGCGAAATGCCGAAAAGAAATAGAAAGAGAAATTCTCAGGCTCAGCCTTGAATATTTTGCTGCCACGACCGACTTATGGTCAAGCAGAACTGCGGAACCGTATTTGAGCTTGACAGTTCATTTTATTGACAGCGAGTTTGAGATGAAAAGCAAGTTTTTGCAAACTTCGTTTTTCCCACAAGACCATACAGCGGAGTTTATTGCAGTGGGCCTCAAAGAAGCGATGTCCGCTTGGGGCTTGGTGGAAGAAAGACTTGTGTGCATCACAACGGACAACGCAGCTAATATGATTATGGCAGCATCTGTGAATAACTGGCCGAGGCTACACTGCTTTGGTCACAGACTTCATTTACCAAAGGAATAATCGTCATTATTAATCGTGATAAAAATTTTGAGCAAAATAATCATGATAATCATTTTTTCTGTTATCGTGCAGTCCTATCTAAACATTTCACCTTCAGCTAAATCACAATTTCCAATGATCGTATAATGCTTGGTAAGATCTATCAATCTTCTTGCCATTTCCAAACATCATTTATTATTACAGGAAGACATAGAGCCAACTCAAGCACATATCCACACTCAATTCACAGGTTTGTCAATTAATGTAACCTGAATATTTCTGTGATGAGAAAGGTAATTAGAACACTTTCAGAAGGTTCATGTTTATACCATCATAAAACCAGAAATCAACCCTGGGCCCCAGGAAAAGTAAGAAAATATCACTAATGTCAAATTGAAAAAAAATATATAAATAAGTAAACATAAGAAGCAATAAAAAAAGATTTTATTAAGCAGCTCTTTAGTTAAGATTCATTTAGAACTTAACTAATACTTAGTTGCATTCAGGCTTGTATTTTATTTTTAAACAAAGGGAAAAAAAGACATGTATAAAATTGCTAAATTCTTTAAACTATTCATTATTTAAAGTTAAATAAGAAGAAGAAGCATCTGGATCCTGGCTTTCCAAATGAATGTGACATCCTCAGTAACCACTACACCTTCGAGCAGACATTTCCTTACCTTGCCAAGTCGGTCTCCTTTGCTGAAAGGTTGATATGGCATATCTTTGAACTGCTCTGGGACGGCACAGGGACCCCACCCATGCAAGTTATCTTGGATAACTGGTGCTACAAACTTCGCCATCTTGGCTGCAAGAAGAAGAAATGATTGCAGAGTGAATTGTAACTGTTTCAGGCCAGTAAGAAGATTACTGTTGAGCACTACTTTTTTTCGTATTCATCTATCATCAGCTTCACTTAATCCAGTTCAGAGTGCAGAAGGCCACAGCCCAGCCTACCAGCTTTTTGTCCCAGGCAGGAAGCACCTTCAAGTGCTCTCATTCTTACAGAGCCAACATCACCAATTAACCTTACATGCATATCATTGCGGTGTGGGAATAAAGAAAAGTACCCTTAGAAAAAAACCCCACTGAGACTTTGCAATTTCTACCACAAAGATTCAAGCCCATGACTCTGCAGTTGTGAGGCAGCAGCACTAACTATTGTCCTGTGCCAGTTCTTTTTAGAGAGGCTTACCTCTTTTGGTATAGACAACAGATGAAAACAGTTGTACCTGATAATTCACAGAAATTCTAACAGTACCCAGCATCCTCAACAATAAAAATATTACAAAAAAAATAGAAGAGTAATCACCTACATCAATTTTCATTGTATTGATAACTCTTACCAACAAAAAGTTCAGGCCACCACCTTACACTTTTACTACAATGTTAATAATATTGTCACATGTACATAATTATGTAATTCATTGAAATAATGTAAGACAGAAAACAGCAAATGTTTGACACGGGCAGAATTCCAGTATTACAAAGCCATGAACATAAAATCATCATTGTATTTCCTCCAAATTTATTTTATCATCAATTCATGATGTTGAGATAAAAAAAAAAAAAAAAAAAAAAAAAACTTTTCCATAAAACCATTCCAAATAAGGATTAACAACATCTTTTAAAGCTTTGTTATGGATTAGTGCATTTGTGAAGTTTCTGATTATATTTTGTGTGGCTATGGGTTACTATTGTCTATTAATGGCTAATAATGGCTATTTTCTTGTTAATGGCTTGATTTTCATCAAAACAAAACATTAACTTGGCATTTAACCTCACATTTCCTGACAAAATGACACATTAAAAAATTAAAAGAGAGGCAACTTTTCACTTAATGTGATGACAAAATCTATCAATATATTTATATACATAAAAAAAAAAAAAATAGGCAGACTAGACCCTTGGCATTCCATGACGCTTCTTACCAATTCAAAGTTTAAACATAGAATGGGATTGTTTTGGCCCCAAGGTTTCGCCCTGCCAAGTCATAGTGCACCATCTTTCAGGTCCTATCATGTAAGATCTGGCTTCCACCTGCATTTCAAAACAGGTAATCCACCAGAAGCTAAACAAGTCTGGACCCAACCAATACAGAGATGGGAGATCATCTAGGAAAAATTTGGGTTGCTGCTGGAAAAGGTGTTGGTGAGGTCAGAAGGGGCTATTTACCCTGTGACCTACATGTGGATTTGAATGTCTTAAGTGTAGTGATACGGACACTGTGCTGTATAAATTGTTGCTGTCCTTCAGAAAAAATGTAAAATTCCTTAGAAGACTTGCATCCTTCAACATCTGCAGTAAGATGCTGCAGATGTTCTATCAGATGGTTGTGGCGAGTGCCCTCTTCTACGCAGTGGTGTGCTGGGGAGGCAGCATTAAGAAGAAGGACGCCTCACGCCTGGACAAACTGGTGAGGAAGGCAGGCTCTATTGTTGGCATAGAGCTGGACGGTTTGACATCCGTAGCAGAGCAACGGGCACTCAGCAGGCTCCTATCAATTATGGAGAATCCACTACATCCATTAAACAGTGTCATCTCCAGACAGAGGAGCAGTTTCAGCGACAGACTGCTGTCACTGTCCTGCTCCACTGACAGACTGAGAAGATCATTCCTCCCCCAAACTATGCGACTCTTCAATTCCACCAGAGGGGGTAAACGTTGAACATTATTCAAGTTTTTGTCTGTTTTTTACCTGCATTTTTTATTACTCTTTAATTTAATATTTTTTGCTGCTGGAGTATGTGAATTTTCCCCTGGGATTAATAAAGTATCTATCTATCTATCATCTATCTCTCAAAACCAAGCACCTTACTCTCTTTGGTCATAAAAGATCTCCAATCATCTTTTGAAAAGAGTAGAGTGTTTCTGCAATGTGCTGGCTAAACTGCCCAACACTACAGCCTGGTCATCCTGTCCCCAATTAGCTAACTACTGCTCTAAACATTTTGTCACCTTATAGCTAATGTGATAAGCACTCTGGTACAAGAATTGTTGGCGTCACATAATGAATGTGGATGCTGAATATTGGGGTTGGTTGAAGTGGATCCCCCACTGTCTACGTAAAGCGCTGTGAATAGGTTAGAAAAGCACAATATAAGTAATTCTTATTTTATTACTATGTAAAACAATACCAAATCAATAAATTTAAGGCATCTCAGATGACTCATGGGTTTTAGGCTGACCTCAAAGAAGCTAAAAAATTTCTTTAAATATAACATTAAAAGTGTCAGTGCCTGGTTTGGAAACAGTGCACAACAGGACCACAAGGTGCGACCAGGTGAACACATCACTGGGTGTGCCCTCCCTAACTTTCCGAGGCATCTACATTAAGTGATAATGGATCAGATTAAAGAAAACTATCAGAGATACCAGCCAACCTAACAATGGTCTCTTCTCAGTGCTGGAGCCATAGAAATGTGACTGCTGCCTGCAGATCAGTTCAGAGAGACAAGAGGAGATTCCATCTACATTCTAAACATCCTCACAGGTGGCACCGTGGTAGTGCTGCTGCTTTGCAGTAAGGAGATTATGGGTTCGCTTCCCGGGTCCTCCCTGTGTGGAGAGCGCTTTGAGTAGTGAGAAAAGCGCTATATAAATGTAAAGAATTATTACTAAAGGAGGACAGTGCGCACAGAGCCACATTATGCCTTATTGTTAATTCTCTTATTATATATTTTCATATTATTAATATTAGGGGTGTAAAAAAAAAAAAAAAAAAAAAAAAAAAAGACCAATGTACAGTATATCGATGCATCAATTCACATCACGAAAGACAGGTGTATCAATTCAACTTTGAAATATCAAGCTCCACTGTTTAGTCTACACATTCCTATGTCTCCAGCTGTAATTTCAAATTAAAATCAAATATACTCCATGAACATAAGAGGGTATAATTTTTAATACAATCTCTTCTTAACTTTGAAATTTTTGACATTTTTAATATCTATATGCACATGTCAAAAAAGGTCCTGAAGCTCAAACAATAACTGTCAAGGAATTAATTAACTGGACAAAATAACCTAAAACAATGGTTCATTTTGGGTCTATAGCTGTTCTTATGCAAAGGCATGTGAAAGACAATACATGGCAAATAATGTTACATTACAGAAATCTATTTTAGAATTGAATTGTACAGTGCTTTAGATTATTTCTTTAAACAGTATACCTGCCTCAAGTAGTGCTTTTTGGTCACCTACTTAAAACCCATGAATTATTTGAAATTTGACATGCGCCGTTACTGCAATTAATGTTTTTGCTTAGATACAAAATAAAACAGTGCAGTTAGGAAAGTGTTACTTTATTGTCCTATGTTGTATCAAACTATATTATTCCATGTTGCATCACTTATCATGTATCATGAAGAATTCCTTAAAAAAATTAATGTATTGTTTCCTCATGCATTATATCATTGAAATATTAATATAATCCTATAATTGCACATACTGGTATTTGTATTCACTATTTACAGTCTTTTTAAGACTTGGAGTTCTGCAACTGAGCAATTCATTACATACTGTATTGTGTATAATTATATGTGACAAAATTCGATTTGATCCAAATCATAGGTTGTCTGTCTGTCCATTCGTCCATCACTCACACAGACACAAACTTTAATTCTTGCATAATTTTAGAAATAAAACTAACTCTGCTACCCTTCTACTTGTTGAAATCTAAGTAATCAACACAACCGTAACTGTAACTGTGAAATGCCCGTTGTTGGTTATGTGCCAGCTGGTATGGGATTCACAAAAGCAATCAAGATGTTAGTGATGCGCCATTTATTGGAATGGCAGAGACATAGCAACCGGGTAGCCACTCCGACACTTGCTCCTTTGCTAAGGTGGATGGAGATACCGTCATTTTCCCCATTCTCAGAAAAGTATAATGAAAAAAAAAAAAAGTAACTTACACACGTTTAAGATGGATAAACAACATTACCATAATGCAGTGCATATCAAAAATACATACATGCATCTAATAAACACCATGCTAATTAAAACTGTTGAAAATACAAAATGCTTACACTGTTACACATCACACCAGTGTTATGCAGCTGTATCCAAAATGTCAACTTCTGCCATATTTGCTCACCCGCTTCCGCCCCATTTACTGGTTCGGTGGGCTTACGACTAGCTGGAGTCTCAGCCACAGATAAACTTAATTTTCGACATGATTTTTGCCTCAAAATGAGGCGGTCCGCTTGCGCAGAGGTCTGGTCATCACTGACTGCCAGCTGTCCGCCACACTGCATATAACAAGCATTTATTTACGATGTCTTTTCGGTCACCATCAAAACAAATGTCTAATTATTAAAGACCTTCAAAGACTATGTCTTAATCATAAATATTATTTTATGTTTCCCCGATAAACAGCTGTACTCCTTTGCTCTAAAATATCTAAGGCAAACTTTATAACAATGCTCGTTTCTTCCCACCGTCCAATACTCTTCACAGTTCATCACCCAGTCCCCAAATGTTGCAACTGTAAGTGTATTACCTGTTTTTATTTCTTTATCACCTCGATGTTTATGGGTTTTATTCCACAACGTCAAAAATACTTAAAAGCCGGCCCCGGAAACGCCAGCAGAAGAGGCTGGCTCGATTTACGGCAGTTCCGGAAGGGGATTCGCGCCTGCCGTAAAATGGAACTTGTCGCGACGCTCTTATTGTCGTTACTTTGTAAGCTGTAGTGCGATCGAATCTGAAGCCAAACCGTGTGCGGCGTGATCTGTCAAAACTAAAAAGCACATTTGTTCGACTTCCACGTGAGTGCAGGTTGCTAATGCATATATAAGGACATTAGCAAGTGTATGCTGTATATACAGCTGTGCACACTTTTTAAAATTAAGCTGATACTAAACTATACGAATGTATACAGACACAGATGCAAATGACACTGAGTGTTAAAGCAGAACCACTACTTCAGTACTTCAATGTTACATTTATTTGCGTATCTATCTATCTATCTATCTATCTATCTATCTATCTATCTATCTATCTATCTATCTATCTATCTATCTATCTATCTATCTTATAGTGCTTTTCATTTTTATTTCTATATATGTCTGTCTCTATTTTATATAGTGCCTTTCATATCTATCAATGTAATAAACGCTACTCTGTGTATGTGTGTTTATGTGCGTGTTTGAGAGAGATTGGCTCATCTGAACAATATGATTGGTCAGTTTGGTATTGGTGGCGCAGTGGTAGGGATGATGACATAATATGTCTAATAATAATAATAATAATTCATTACATGTATATAGCGCTTTTCTCAGTAGTCAAAGCGCTATCCACACAGGGAGGAACCAGGAAGCGAACCCACAATCTTCCACAGTCTCCTTACTGCAAAGCAGCAGCACGTCTGGTGTGCGGAGTTCAATTTCTGATTGTGGATTTTTTTTTAAATATTATTTTTACAAATAAAGGAGCTGAAATGGAGCTTTTCAATGACAAAGCAAATAATGCACTGAGTGGCACTAGTTTGATAAATACTAACGAGGTGCAGCCAAGTCACCTTCAGAGTCTGTAAGAATTCTCAAGAATACGAACGATGTTTTAATAGCAGGTAATGGGGACTCGTCTACCATTGGTGGTAGTCAAAAAAACGGTAGGAGGCAAGCAAGGCACCACTAAATAATCTAAGAAGCAGGCTTTACGTAGACATGATCGAGAGAGGAAACACTGGGCAAGAGAAGTTGAGAAAAATAGGGATACACAGGAAAGGCATACAGGAACAAATAGGCACATAGATCCATCCATTTTCCAACCCGCTGAATCCGAACACAGGGTCACGGGGGTCTGCTGGAGCCAATCCCAGCCAACACAGGGCACAAGGCAGGAAACAATCCTGGGCAGGGTGAGGCACATAGATATCAAGTATTTTTTAAATTTGTTATCCTTCTTTGGCAGATGATACAAATAGTTATAAAAGGCTTAACTAAGTGGACCTCAAGTTCAGTCCTCTGGACCACCATCACTGCAGGTGTTCATCCAAACCACCTTCTGCTTTTAAGTGGACTCCTGCCTTTATTAAACAAGTTGACACTTCTACATAGTGTGACTGAAATGTATGCAAATACTCTGAAATGAAAGTCTGCAATGTCAACTTTAAGTCACGCCTGAATTGTTTGATTGAAAAATTGAAACTGTGCATTTGAGGGTTAAATCGATGAAAAATGTGTCTTTGTCCCAAACACTGTGCATACATAATTTGTAAGCGTACATATGTTTTATTATGTATATATTCATGACATTCGTAGTCTGAATCACAATCTGATCCCCGAGAGGGGGTGCAGTGAGTGTGTACGCCTGCTGAGCCCAGAATTAGGGCGAAACACGTGTAGCGTACTCTTTGCATTATTTGACAGTAAAACTATTTCAGCCATATATAACAAATTTCCCCCTGGGGACAAGTAAAGTTCTATCAATCTATCTATTAAGTTGTTGGACACACGCCGTATATTTATATATCTTTACGTATTACAGGTTCATATGAAATACCTCTGAGGAAATGTACAAATGTCCGACCCTGCGCTCTGACACCCCAAAATTACATTACGCACAGGATTATTTTTTTTAAACAATTTATTATGTCTTGCTTCGCGGTGGAACATCGCTGCTTCGCGATTCCTGCGCTGGATGTTTTTTTTTTAAATTCACATTTATATAAGTACAAAATTACAAATAAAAACTAGAAACCAGTCATCGAAAATGATAAATGAACTTAGCCTGGGGATACTTAGACAATATGCATACAATTAAAATACAGTATTGTCCGTGTGACGTTTGCACGTTCTCCCCCACATTCCCAAAGACGTCTAGATTACGTTAATTGTAGGTGGCATAAACTGCGTAAGTGGGCTTCCAATCCACATGATGGATCAAGCTGGCCTGATGATACAATTCCTCATTGAGTCCAGTCGTCACTCGCGTCAGCCTCAGCGGCCCACAGTATAATGACGCTTTACGGCAACACCGAGGTAGGCGGGGCTAGGAAGGGACGTGAAGGAGCGCCATCACGGACCGCTGCACGCTGCAGACAGGTAAGAGACGAGAATAATAAAGACTTGAGAAAGTGTCCCACGTTACATTATTAGACTCTATTCACCCTTCAGATAAACATTTTCCAAGCGTTAACATGCTGTCCGCAAATAAAAGAGTGCATGCACAGTGAACTACGCTGCTGCATTTTATTGTGAGAAAAATGTCTTATTTCCAGGCATTTAGATTTATTAGCAAAACGAGTCGCAGTCCACCACGACTGAAATAATAAGATGTATGCTACTGTAATATTCTCTTTCACGTAGAGAGAGCTGCGTTAATTTTCAAGTGCAGGAATAACTTCAGCAAAGTGTTATAGAAGTGCGCGTGCGCATTCGATTCCTTTTCGTAGCGCCCTCCGTTTAACATATACGCGCATCTCGGGTTACATAATACGAGCTTTATCTCATCTCTACGCGAAATATTAAGAAGAAAAAATATCACGTTACCCCTCCTTCCGCCTTGCGGTGACCTTCCGCAAACTACACAACACTCAGTGTTAACGTTTTATTTCGCCGCCCGGTGGGGTTGCTAAAAGAATTTTCTCTCTTTTGATTTCAGTGCGATTGTAATCATGACTAGAAAGAGGCACGTGGATGCGAAGAGGGTACGGCCGATGCGGAAACGCACGAGAATTGATTTAGAGAAGAAAATGAAAATGATAACCAAATTCGAAGATGGACAAAAGTTGACGGCGGTAGCGCGAGAATTCGGTCTGGCAGTATCAACAGTGTGTACGATTGTAAAGGATGCCGCCCGTATTAAAGAACACGTGAAAGGATCTGCTCCTTTAAGATCAACAGTAATAACCAGACAACGTTCTGGTGCTATTTATGAAATGGAAAAAATATTAATAAGCTGGATAGAAGACCAAAACCAAAAAAACCTTCCATTAAGTCCCGTGATTATTCAGACAAAAGCCAGAAGTCTTTATGAAGAGATAAAGGGAACATTTTCCGATGGTTCTCATTCATTTTTGGCAAGCAGTGGTTGGTTTCATCGTTTTAAGAATCGTGCTGGTCTTCATAACATGAAAGCGTCTTGTGATGCTGCTAGTGGTGATACAGCCGAAGCTGAAACGTTTTCCGACGTGTTAAAAGAAATAATCCGAGAAGGAGGTTATTTGCAGCAACAAATTTTCAAATGTTGATGAAACTGGATTGTTTTGGAAAAAAATGCCATCTCGCACTTATATTTCTGCAGAAGAAAGAATAATCCCAGGATTCAAAGATGGAAAAGACAAACTGACTGTTTTGCTGGGATGTAATGCTTCGGGTTGCTGTAAGCTTAAACCACTGATTGTCTATCATTCGGAAAATCCACGCACATTGAAGGGCATAAGTAAGGCAACTCTTCCCGTTTATTATCGTTCAAATCCAAAGACATGGGTTACTGTTGACATTTTTGAGGACTGGTTTGTTAACTGTTTCATCCCTGAAGTTGAGAAATATTGTAGAGAAAATGGCATTCCATTCAAGATTTTGCTTATTCTTGATAATGCACCTGGTCACCCTGCTCATTTGGATGATTTTCATCCAAATGTTAAAGTGTTGTTCCTTCCACCGAGCACCACTTCACTCGTCCAGCCGATGGAGCAGGGTCTGACTGAAAACTTCAAGGCATATTATCTGCGCACAACTTTTGCGCAGGCAGTGGCTGCTATTGACAGAAATCCCAATCTGTCAGTCAGAGAATTTTGGCAATCCTACAGTCTTTACCATGGCATTCTGAACATTGCAAAGGCCTGGCAAGAGCTTTCCCCAAACTGCTGTGTTGCCGTTTGGAAAAGAATGTGCCCACAGTTTATGCGTGGCTTCAAAGGTTTTGAAAAGGATGAGACGTATGAGGGAGTGGCAGACAAAATTGTAAAGCTTGCTGAGGAATTGGATTTAGAAGTTGATAAAAATGATGTTGAAGAACTGATTGAATCACATGGAGAGGAATTAACAGACGAAGACCTCCTTGAACTGGAAGCAGCAAAAGATGCAGCCGACGTTCAAGCTGTGGCGTTGGAAGAACCAGAAGAGAAGCCGAAATGTTTCATAGCTGAAGAAATGTCAATTGCATTTCGCGAGATTGCATCAGGAATGGCCCGATTAGAAAAAATGGATCCCAATGCCTCGCGATTCTTGAAAGTCCAGAGGGGGGTGGATGAGTCATTAGCCTGTTATCGAGAGATTTATGAGGAGAAGAAAAGGGCAATTACCCTAAACAGCAGGATAAGCATACAAAATGTATGGACAAAGTCGGAAGATTTTGAATTGACTGTGTCTGAAAAGTAAAACTGATCACTCCGAAGAATCTGCGTTAGTAACACCGCTAAAGAAGACTCATTTAGAAAATAATAAATGAATTAATATGGGGATATCTGATTTTGAAATACGCGAGTGAAAAGGTACATTCTCAGCTGTGATGTGAACCTTTTTAGCAGATGGGAGTTTCGGTTAGAATCCCACATAATGTCACAGATTCTATATGGCAAGCAGCAGCAACAATTATGTGGAGTTAGAATTTATGGCTTTGTAAATCTGCACCAAAACTTTGAAGATGACTTAAATCAGTGTAGTCTAGCTAATTTTGTTTTATTCGTGATTTCTTCATCAGCCTTATGAACCTGTTGTATATGGATGATCACGTATATTTGTCAGATAACAACACATTCATATTGGAAATGGTATCAGAGGCTCGACTGGGGCTTTGATAAAGTAAATCAAATGACAATCTCGGCACTTTCATTTCTTATTATCCATAGGTATACACAAACGTGTGTTTACTGTATTACTCCTAGGGGTCAAAATGTTCCCCAGACAGTGTCTAAAAATCCCGAATAAAGCAGCCATGGACTGATCACTAATCTGTTAGAGTCCATTTGAACTGTACAACTTACTTTTGACTTTAGAGACAAGAAACAGAATCTCCAAAGAAAGGGAGAAGAAACAAACTCCCAAGAAAAAGAAGTATAGCCAATAAGTGAAGTAGGGCTAAATCACCGGGTCATAAAGGTGTGGAGGCCCTACTGTCCAATCTAAGCAACTACCTCTGTCTGAAGTTATTACTGAACTTTTCTCTGAACAACCATCTGTTTGGAAAATAATCGATAAAATGCTATATCTTCTTAAATGTTATTGTTAAATCATTGTTGAACACAATCAGTAATGAAGTTAATTGTAATTTTATGGCAAGCAATTAATCAGCATGAGGCTAGTGAGCATATAAGTTGCAGACTCATTTTTTTTAATTATAATTTGTTATCCTTCAATGGCAAAAGCAAACAATACAATATCCATGTTTAACACCAAAGGAATAAAACATAATGAAAAATGCAATATCATATTCTCAGTTTCATCTTTCGTGTCAGTAGTACTTGGGTGTTGTACCGTGTTAGCCATCATGGATGTAGTGAGAAGTCAAGCAAAATGACACCTTTTATTGGCTAACTAAAAAGATTAACAATATGCAAGCTTTCAAGGCAACTCGGGCCCCTTCTTCAGGCAAAGATATAAGAAGGGGGCTGAGTTGTCTCGAAAGCTTGCATATTGTTAATCTTTTTAGTTAGCCAATAAAAGGTGTCGTTTTGCTTGACTTCTCACTATCTTTCATGTCAGAAACATTGTTGATATTTTACAGAGTAAGCACAAGCTGATTGTGATACTTGACTAGCAACAGCCAAATGAAACTCCTACTGTTTCAAACTGGGAAATCAATTGAGATTCCAAAACTTGCTTTGTTCAGTTAACTTGTAGTTTCCTTACCTTTTGAGACTTATTCTTATTGCCAGGAAGGGGTAATGAGAGCACTTAAGGTATACAGATGCCTGTAAGTTCGGCAGCAATATTTATTTGTTATTGTATCTTAGATGTCCTCACAGGTGGCGCAGTGGTAGTGCTGCTGCTTTGCATTATGGAGACTGTGGAAGATTGTGGGTTTGCTTCCCGGTTCCTCCCTGTGTGGATAGTGCTTTGAGTACTGAGGAAAGCACTATATCAATGTAATGAATTATTATTATTTATTATTAGTACATTTGAACAATCTAGATGAAAACAAGCAAAGCTCGCCTGTCCTAGCCATTCTAAAAAAAAAAAAAACATCAAGTCGAGTTTTGAAAGGCCCTAAAGTTCTACTGTCTACCACATTACTTGGTAACTTGCTCCATGTGTTTATGGCTCTCTGTGTGAAGAAAAGCTTCCTGGTATTTATTTGAAATGTACCCTTGGCAAGTGTTCCTGTGTTCTGGATGAACTCATTTTAAAGTCGCAGTCCACAGCACTAATTCCCTTTATAGTTTTAAAATCTTCAGTCATGTCACCTCTTAATCTTCTTTTGCTTATACTGAAATCTTTCCTTTTAACTTTTTCCCTGTAGCCCTGGAACGGGCCTTATCGCTCCTGTCTGGACTTTTTCCAGTTGTAGCCTGGAGACCACAGCTGTACGCAGTACTCCAGATGAGGCCTAACCAGTACGTTATAAAGCTTCAGCATAACCTCCTTGGACTTGTACTGCACACATTCTGCTGTATAAGTTAAAATTCTGTTCCCCTTCTTAATGACCTCTGAACTCTTGTCTGTCCATAATCAGTCAGTCATCTTCCAACCCGCTATATCCTAACTACAGGGTCACCGGGATCTGCTGGAGCCAATCCCAACCAGCATAGGGTGCAAGGCAGGAACAAACCCCGAGCAGGACGCCAGCCCACTGCAGAACACACACACCAAACATACACTAGGGACAATTTAGGATCGCCACTGCACCTAACCTGCATGTCTTTGGACTGTGGGAGGAAACCCATACAGACACGGGGAGAACATGCAAACTCCACACAGGGTGGACCCGGGAAGTAAACCCAGGTTCCACCATGCTGTCTGTCCATAGTGGTAATTAATTTTTGATTTATTTGTTATCTGTGGTTACTGTGAGTGGTGGAATTTAAAGACAAATATTGGTTCGGAGTAATTTATGAGACGTCTTTAAAGTTGTTACGTATGGTTTATTGGTTAGCAAATTTACAGAAATGTGCTGAATAAATGAACAATTTGAAGACGTCTGCTGCTTTATATGAATATCTTGCTAGAGGCTATTATAATGTGCTATGCTGATAACCGTTAGATATTTCACCCTCAAACATTGTCACTACTGTTCCTCTCACACAGGAAAATGCCTTTTGAATTTCAGGTTATGGCTGGAGAGAGGACAGGAATCATTTGGGCTGCTGGTCTTGTAAGTCCCTTCAATTAAATAAGGGAATAAAAATGTTTGATATTACTTAATTGATTAGCTCCTGACCAAAGCATAATAATAGAAGAATGAAACATATTCAAATGAATAAAAAAATATGTACAGTTGCTTATAAGACTGCTTGCAGTTTTATTTTATGACTTTATTAGCAAGTTCTTTTTTGTAAGCATTTTTAGAGTAGGCTTTACAGTTTCACTCTCCCAAAAATAGTATTAATTAAATACAAGCAGTTCTAAGAGGTTAGGAGCCCACGCTGATACAGCGCATTGCCGTACCCACCATATGACAAAGCACCTCAGGATCCCACATTAGGACCCAAGTGCAGCCATACAACGGGCGGTACCTCAGCACCACACGAGTTCAGATAGAGTGGAACCAGTGTGAGGTTTTTTATGGTGGCTTGAGTGCCAATTCTGCCACCAATCCTCCGGTTTTTTCCTGCAGGTTGGAGGGCCTAATTGCATGGCTGGATGCAGATTAACGTCATACCCAGGATGGAGCAATTGCAGGTTAAGGGCCTTGCTTAATGGGCCCAATGAAGCAGAGTCCCTTTTGGTATTTATAGGATTTGAACTGGTAAGCTTCCAATTACCAGTGCAGATCCCTAGCCTCAGAGCCTCCACTCTGTCAGCATAGACTATTGATACACATTTAACCAATTTGCTGTGTAACCGATCAACATTTTTGGCGTTAATTCGTTTGACTTTATTATTTCTTGGTGCTAGGATTACCCATGTACTCATTTTTACTGTTGATAACCCTTCGTGATGAAATTCTTCAGTAAGATTTGGACATAATACGTCTTCTTTAATTGGGAACTTAAAGTGAGGAAAACATTAAAATTTATAAGAGCTGAGAGAGCAAGAACTGTGTTTGTCAAAAGCATTCACAAGAATGAGAGGTGAGAGGACCGTGTGCTTGGTTGAATATGGTTGAGAGGAGGGCGGGACTTGAAAAAATCTTATGGCCAAAGTCTCGTGGGATTTGAAAAAATCTCTTGAAAAAAGTCTTGTCCCAGGATTTATATACAGTCATATGAAAAAGTTTGGAAACTCCTCTTAATTCTTTGGATTTTTGTTTATCATTGGCTGAGCTTTCAAAATAACAACTTCCTCTTAATATATGACCTGCCTTATGGAAACAGTAGTATTTCAGCAGTGACATTAAGTTTATTGGATTAACAGAAAATATGCAGTATGCATCATAACAAAATTAGACAGGTGCATAAATGTGGGCACCCCAACAGAGATAAGACATCAATACATAGTTGAGCCTCCTTTTGCTCCTTTGAGTCTCTAGACGCTGTCCTCCTATAGCCTTTGATGAGCGTCTGGATTCTGGATGGAGGTATTTCTGACCATTCTTCCATACAAAATCTCTCCACTTCAGTTCAATTAGATGGCTGCCGAGCATGGACAGTCTGCTTCAAATCATCCCATAGATTTTTGATGATATTCAAGGTCGGGGACTGTGACGGCAATTCCAGAACATTGTACTTCTCCCTCCGCATGAATGCCTTTGTAGATTTCAAATTGTGTTTTGGGTCATTGTCTTGTTGGAATATCCAACCCCTGCGTAACTTCAACTTTGTGACTGATACTTGAACATTATCCTGAAGAATTTGTTGATATTGGGTTGAATTCATCCGACCCTCGGCTTTAACAAGGGCCCCAGTCCCTGAACTAGCCACACAGCCCCACAGCATGATGGAACCTCCACCAAATTTGACAGTAGGTAGCAGGTGTTTTTCTTGGAATGCGGTGTTCTTCTTCCGCCATGAAAAGCGCTTTTTGTTAGGACCAAATAACTCAGTTTTTTTCTCATCAGTCCAAAGCACTTTGTTCCAAAATGAATCTGGCTTGTCTAAATGAGCATTTGCATGCAACTCTGTTTGTGGTGTGAGTACAGAAAGGGCTTCTTCCTCATCACGCTGCCATGCAGATGTTCTTTGTGCAAATTGCACTGAATTGTAGAACGATGTACAGATGCACCATCTGCAGCAAGATGTTCTTGTAGGTCTTTGGAGGTGATGTGTGGGTTGTCTGTCACCATTCTCACAATCCTACTCATATGCCTTCTCTGTATTTTTCTTGGCCTGCCAGACCTGCTGGGTTTAACAGCAACTGTGCCTGTGGCCTTCCATTTCCTGATGACATTCCTTACAGTCGAAACTGACAGTTTAAACCTCTGAGAGAACTTTTTGTATCCTTCCCCTAAACCATGAGACTGAACGATCTTTGTTTTCAAATCTTTTGAGAGTTGCTTTGAGGATCCCATGCTGTCACTCATCAGAGGAGAGTCAAAGGGAAGGAAGCACAACTTATAATTGACCACCTTAAATACCTTTATATCTCATGATTGGACACACCTGTCTATGAAGTTCAAGGCTTAAAGAGCTCATCCTACCAATTTGGTGTTGCAAGTAATCAGCATTGAGCAGTGACAGGCATTCAAATCAGCAAAATTACAATGGGGCCCACAGTTTTGCACAGCCAGTTTTTCACATTTGATTTAATTTCATACAACTAAATACTGCGTCACTAAAAACCTTTGTTCGGAAAACACCCCAGTACTCGGATGTTTCTAGGAAATGAAAGACATACCACTGTTATCTTTTTTTGTTGAAAGTAGAGAAAATTATTATGCATGCCGAGAGGGGTTCCCAAACCTTTATATATAATTACAGTGGTCTTGGTAGGTATATTTAATCTAAAATTTTTAAAAGATCAGGAAGTATGACACATATATATATACACACACACACACACATATATATATAATTTTGCTGACCAACCACATGCGTTACCTGGTAGGTAACCACCCATACAGTCAGATTGTGATTCAGACTACGAATGGCATGAATATATATATATTACTGCACTGGGAGGATTAAGTTGCTCTTTCAGCATCATTAAACAAGTTAAAGCTTGGTAATAAACAGTCGAAGGTTCGATTTAATGAACAGTGCTCATG
The DNA here is from genome assembly GCF_900747795.2 of Erpetoichthys calabaricus. Lineage (NCBI taxonomy): Eukaryota > Metazoa > Chordata > Cladistia > Polypteriformes > Polypteridae > Erpetoichthys > Erpetoichthys calabaricus. The sequence goes on from NC_041405.2 coordinate 13,409,893, forward strand.
CTACTGTGCCACACAACCAACATTCCTTTAATTCTGAACTTCCCCACAGAATTAATAAAATTTATCTAATGTAGCCTGTTCATCCAATGTTCACCACTTCAGCCACTGCAATAAACATTTTCATTGAATTTCACAGGAGTTCACTTGTGTTAGCTTAAATTACAACACTAAATGAAGTCATACTTGTTTAATGCAATATTTAATGTTAACTCATTTTGCAAATCTATTTTGATGAAATATTTTGAAACATCAGGCCAGAGTTCAGATCCCAGTATGCACCAATTTCTCTTTTTTTCTGTGTCCTTTTCCTCATTCTAGTATTTCATTTTTTTGGGAGGAGGTGCTGTAGTTTGTCAAAAGTTCATTAGGGCTAAGCTCGTCTATGACGTAAAAGCAGGTTAATTATGGAACTCCATTAGGGTGAAAAACATCTCAATGCAGAAGTCATATCCAGTTAATATGGACTCAGTGTGGATCTTTTTAGCAGGTTCAGAATATATCTATAAATGAGTAAGTGTGACCCGTGATGGGTTGGCTTTCTCTCCAGTGGTGGTTCGTGCCTTGCACTCAGTGCAGCAGATAGAGGCAACTATGAACCATAAAAGTGGGTTTGAAAAAGGATGACAGGTTGGGTCAAGCGTCATGTGTTCTTCCGCTTACAAGGAAGAGCCATTTAAAAGGACGCAATGTAACTGTCAATTCAGTTCTCCATGAATGCCTGAAACCACTCCAAATGAGTGTTTATCCAACTTTTAAGTCCGGCCTGAGCCAGTCCTGGAGGTCCACAGTGCTACAGGTTTTTCTCCATCCTGACTCCTGTACGGAGCCAAATTCTGAAGTCAGTAGACTTTGGTGTCTGAGGAAATTCAATTAATCACTCTATTTCCAGAGGACTTTATTTGTCCCAAGAAGGGAATTTAGCTTTTTGCAGAATCTTAAGAAATATTTCCAACAACCCACTCAAATGTACACAAGAATTACAAAAACAAAGAATACCTCTGACTAATCAATCAGCCAATCAAAGCTTTTATTGTCATATGAGTGTTCAGTATACATGTATAATGAAGTTTTTATTTGAGTGCCAACCTCATGGAATATAACCATCGTTAAACAATTAACAGTACAATTAATAGTACAGTACAGAATAACACAGTGGAACCTCGGTTTACGAACGTCTCGGTACACGTACAACTCGGTTTCCGACCAAAAAGTTCTCCAAACTTTTGCCTCGGTGCACGACCACACACTCTGTATACAAACAAGCCAGGTTCCCTTTCGGTTTGTACATGTTCAGTCTCTCCCTGTGCATTTCCTATGCAGCAAGCAAGAGAGAGAGCGCGAGAGCGTGACACACACCCACACATACACACAGGAGCACGCGCGAGAGAGGCGCACACACACAGGAGCACTTGCTCTAGAGAGACACACACACAGGCGCTCCAGGCTCGCAAAAGAAAGACGCATGCACACACACACAGGCGCGAGAGAGAGCGAGAGCGAGGGAAGCATAAGGTAGAGAAGGCTTGTTTTTGTTTTCAGTTCTATTTACAGTGATCGGTTCGTAGCCTGCATTGTTGCAATGTTATTTTTCTTGGTGGTTTATTAAATTACGGATTTTTCAAATGTTCATTTTTTCCCCTGTGCTTAAAACTCATTAAAAAAGTGTTTTTAGCGAGCGGTTCCTAGCACTATAGCGCGAACTATTGCAGTGTTAGTTTTCTCTGTTGTTCAAGGTTTTCTCAGTGTTATTCAATGTTTTTACATTTAGTTTACCATTACGCTGTGCATTCTAAGGTATAATTAACTATATTTGTGCTTAAAAACTAAAATATATATATATAATATACACATACAGTTCGTACGGTCTGGAACGGATTAATTGTATTTACATACAATCCTATGGGAGAAATTGCTTCGGTGCACGACAACTCGGTTTAAAACCAGAGTTTTGGAATGAATTATGGTCGTGAACCGAGGTTCCACTGTACTACACTACAGATCTCAAATCCTGTACAGTAGCTAACAGCACACAGCCTGGAGTAGTAACAATGAGGTAGAATAGTCATCAGTCATTTTTTTTAATGAGTTATCCCTTCTGTGCAGGATGCCTATCCTTCCACTTGGACCATCCATTATAAAGGAGTCTCGGCCACGTATACAACCATAGCTCTTGGGTGTTGTGCTCATCAGACCATTCGCTTCATTCATCATAAAGATCTTTACCCAGCTGGGATGCCAGCCAGTCCATATTGTCTTCCATAAGACTTCTTTTTTCACCATTTTTTTTGTTTGTGAATATGACTTTTTTTTTTTTTTAATATTGAGGGTGTTTGTAGATGGGGTCCGAGGTTTCTATTAGACAGGGTGAGCTTAGTTTAGTGATATATTTATGAGCCGCACAAGAGGCAGGCCTGTCTGGTTGTGGCTTTGAATGTTGTTGCATTTTAACGCTCTGGGCTCGGAGACAGTGCGATCATGTGTCCTGTCTCCATCTACCCGCTGTCCACTCTCCAAGGTCTAATGTGCGGTGTGTTACAGAAGGCCAACACCATGGAAATCAGTCGCTTACACGCTCCTTTAGGATCCGAGGATCTCTTAGTGATCTTTTTTGTTCTTAAAATCCTGTTTCACTTCTTATATTCTTTTGATTTCAATAAAAACCTGATCACAAAAAAGAGCAAACAGTCATCAGTAGACTTCTTGCTTTCTGTCAGCAGCCCACTCAGCTTTAAACTTATCATGTTTTCTGTTTTTCACCGTATCAACAATAGCAACATTTATTTATAGAGCACATTTTCATACAAAAAAGTAGCTCAAAGTGCTTTACATAATGAAGAAAAGAAAAATAAAAGACAAAGTAAGAAATTAAAATAAGACAACATTAGTTAACATAGAATAAGAGTAAGGCCCGATGGCCAGGGAGGACAGAAAAAACAAAAAAACAAACTCCAGACGGCTGGAGAAAAAAATAAAATCTGCAGGAGCTCCAGGCCACGAGACCGCCCAGTCCCCTCTGGGCATTCTACCTAACTTAAATGAAACAGTCCTGTTTGTATTTAGGTTTCTCACGGAAGGACTTGATGACGATGGTCATGCAGACTTCTGGCTTTTAATCCACCAATGTTGGAACATCACGGTGCTTTGAGAGTGCTTTTGAGTATCAGAGAACTCTTGTTTTCTAGCATTGATATCATTAAGAGTATGTTGACTTTTGATATGTAGACTTTCAAGTTATTTTAATGTGTGTATATTAATATGTATTTTAAGAAGTGCTGAACTAAAGATCTTGAATAGTATATATTTTTAAACACACTGAAAATGTTCACATTCACTGGCAGCACCTTTGAGGCCTTTCTTGCCTCTTACAAGACCAGCCATGCTTAAAAAATGTTGTTGCTTCTTCATGCTTTTGCAAGCAGCTGCGAAACATGCAGTTTTTTGTGCAGACAAACCACAGAAGAGGCCTTTGTGGTCAAAAACAGAGAGGATGCGTCTGTGTTAAAGAGGAAGGGTCTGTTTGTGGCTGCTCAGAAAAACAGGAATGCCTCACTGTGGTTATCAATAAAAGCCGGATGGGTACAAAGCGCATCGTCGCATGGTGTCTTTCAAAAGTTGTTGCCTTTTCACTCAATGCAGAAACTCTTCTGAATCGTCTTTCCTTTGTGCTCAGAAGCCAACATCTCTCTGTTTGAGATTTCGTTTTTTGTGTGTTTTTGGAATGTAGTTTTTAAAATATGAATAAAACTATCACTGAAATGGCGCCATTTATTATTTATAACTTTTTTTTTTTTTGGTACGTTTTCTTCTCAAGACGTTTGTTTAAATTATATGTCTGTGTTTTGATGTGCCTTTTTATAATGTGAAAGAGTATTTCAGTCCTAAAAATTATATGATTCATGATATTCAGATGGTATTAGAAAAGACAAGGTCAATACAGGCCTCCAGTTTAGGGGCCTGAAAAACTGGCTGAGGGATTCAGTTTTCCATTTATTTCCTTTTTATTAGTTGCCACATCTTCTTTGCTGCATAAATGAATAACATAAAATAAAGTTCTGTATTTTAATACATTTTTGTTTATCATAGTGCCAAATTGGTGATATATTGTGTGTTGGGTGGACAAGCAAATAATGTTCACTGTACACATGACAGTAAAGAACTTTTAAGCCAGCAAAATAGTGAAGAGGATTCCAGTGACGATAACTGTAATAATTTATTATTAACCTATTTAGCTGTTTCCTTTATCCAAGGTGAATTCTAAGGTGAGGTTACATTTCTTTTTTGTTTTTCCAGTTGGCGCACAGGCAGGTGAAGTGACTTACTGTTGGTCACACAGTGTCAGTAGTGAAATATGAACCCGCAGCGTCAGGGTCGAAAGTCCAAAGCCTTAACCACTATGCCACACTGCCCTTTTTTAATCTCCTCTCTATGTATATAAAATCCTAAGCCTAAAAGTGCAACAATTTTATTTGTGACTTATGTCACATTTTTTTGTCACGCTTTAAATCGGACTTTTTTTTTTAAACCTACATATATATGTTTGATATCATTCTTTTCAGAATTTATCGAACTTTAATGTGGTTTAAATTTTCAGATTCTTATTTTGTTTTTAAATTATAAACTAAAAAAATATCAAGAACTCGCTTCCTGCTAGACGAGACTTTGTGCCAAGAGATTTAACCATGTCCGGGACCAGAAATAAAAGACAAAGAGTAGATGACAAAGACGGCTGCTGTACAGGCTTTTAAGTGTTCGAAGCGCCGTGCGAGATGCAGATCACGTGGCACAGCAGCATCAACTGATCAAGCAAAGAGGAGGTAAAACAAAGAAAATGATTTGTTTCCCATTGTATCACCGTTTAAGAGGGGGTTTCGGAGGAGCAACCAAATCTCCTTGGCGTGCGTTCAGCCCCCCTCTTCACAACGCGAGCGGCAGAGATGTGAAGTGGCTGGCACGTAGCGCAGGCCGGGGGGTTGGTGAGTGAAGCGAGCAGGGGGCGAACCTCCTAGTATTGTTATATTAATAACATAATTTAATTTGGAGTTGCAGAACAAATTATTTGCACAACCTCACAATAAACCAGGGTGCATCTAGAGAATACAGGAATCTCCTACGGGTGGGTGCTTGTTAAGACCTTACATAAATATTGATCTCCTCTTGTGATACAAGATGCCCTTTTTTTGGCACAAACATTATGTTACTGTCGAATGCCTTTGTGCATGTTGTTAGGTGGCCTTCAAGTAGTTATTTCTGGTATATCCAGCTCTGTGGCTATCTAAGGGAACAATCAGATCGTTTCAAGTCTGTGAAATGTCAAGTTTCAGATTCTGTACAATGAGCCTTTTAAAAATCAAAAAAAGATAAGCATTGTCTTGATTAATTTTGTTCCTTGAATGTTGTATTAGTACCCGAGTACAGAATGTAAATGCACGACTGAAAATACAAGACGGGGAATAAGGAGCAGTTGTACACCCTCATGGGTTAAAATTATTTTTCTATTAAAGTCACGTTCAACTCTGGTACAGAATGATCGAGGCAAAACAAAGACAAGACACAAGTAACTTGGCTGATTTTGTTATGTTTAAATAATTGTTTGACTGCCATTTGACCTGAAGCGACTTTTCACATCTTCACTGCATATATGAATAATACAAAATAAAGATCTGTATTTTAATACATTCTTGTTTATCGTAGCATCAGAGTAGTGACGTGTGGCATGTTGGTTAGACATACAAGTAAGAGTTTCACTGTACATCTAACACATGGCAGCACTGCTATTACTACGCAACTAACTTAAAATGGGATAAGTCAAGTAGAATAAGTCGTAGTGTCAAGAAATCTATAGATTTAATGAATGGTGTTTATTTAGTAAGTTCAGACATCTTTACTAAACAAGCGTCATCCATTGTTGCACTTGAAACAAACTGGTCGAGGAATCTGGTTTTCATTTTCTGTCTTTTCTAACAGGGGCATATCTTTTTACTTTCTCATATACGAAGTATAGGAAAAGTATTGTAATCGTCCAAAAATTAGACCTCGAGATTTTGAAGAATCTTGACATTTTAGACTTCCCTGAGTCCGATTTGCTTTCTCATGGGGAAAGTATTGTAATCGTCCAAAAATTCGATTTCGAGATTTTGATGAATCTCGACGTTTTAGACCTCCCTGAGTCTGATTTACTTTCTGGCAGGGAAAGCATTGTAATCGTCCAAAAATTCGATTTCGAGATTTTGATTAATCTCAATGTTTTAGACCTCCCTGGGTCTGAAAATACCTTTTTTGGAATTATGTCTGTGTATTTGTCTCAGTATGTGTATATGTAATCACGATAACTTGAGTATGCTTTCAGTTAGGTCAACCAAATTTTGCATACAAGTATTAGGTCCAAAACGTAGATTTCAATCAACTTTTTTACGCTATTTCCACTAACCAGAAGTGGTACTTTTTTTATTCATGCAGCTGCAGACTCCGATTTATTCAACTTTACTTTTATAATAATTGTTCAATATATTATTAATTTGATTTAATTGGTTGTTGATGGTTCTTTAATGTACATAATACAAAAATATAATCATTGTATTGTGGTTTACTCCTCAAATATCCATCCCCATATCGGAGTATACGTGAAAGTCTGGGGGGGGGACCGCTCCTGGTTTTTAAAAGTTGACAGTTGAAATCTGCCATAATCATCACATTTGCTGCTGTGACTACTACAACTGTTCTCAGCCTGAATTTTGTTTATGATATACTGGTACAGTATTATGTTATGTCTCCACCTCTTTAACTTTGTTTCTCTCTGTTTAAAGATACATAGCCATTTTGTAATGATTCTGTTATTTCAGCACTATTGTAATTCCAATACAAGTCCTGTTGCTTGTGATTTATGCATTGGTTTCTCATTTTGGGTGACAGTGGGGAGCACTGCTGCTTGTCTCAAGGACCCAGCATCTTAGTTGTGATTCGAATGCCTGGATGTAGTCCACATGGAGTAGGTGTTCTCCTTTGTAGGATTTTTCTGGGTTTTCCTCCCAAAGACATGCTGCAGAGGTTGAATTATGTCTCCAAAGTAGCTCTGTGTGACCAGAAAGATGGACTGCTGTACTGTCTGGGGGTGTTTTCTGGCCTTCTGTGCATTTTGCTGAAATAGCCTTCTGCAACTCTGAATTGAATTAACTCGGTTTAAAAATGCCATGTTTTTATGCTTCTTGCATATTTTTTCCTTTTGTCTGAATTACTTGTTGTTCTAGGTTAGATTGGATTAGATTAGATAAACTTTATTAATCCCAAGGGGGAAATGCAGATGCATTTACCAGCAGAAACATGAAAACAAGAGTACAGGCTCACATGTCAGATAATACAGCCAATTAATTAATCAATCAATCAATCGATAAGTTTATTTTTATTTATTTAACAAGTACATCAGGTGAAAGCATTGAATTGCCTGATAGCAGTGGGCAGAAAAGATTCACCTGGCCCCCAGAGGCACATCCTAGCACACTGTGGTGAAATGAGCCTGTGCTTAAAAGTGTTGTCTTATTTCCGTTTCCCCAGGCTTACTTACTTACTCACTCCATGGCACTAAGGTCAATGGAGGCCCTTGGCCTACTGCAGGATGCATGCCCCGTTCCCTATTAGTTTTTTTTAGATCTTCAACATCATCCATACTGTGTTATTATTTCCATGGCCTGCCAATGCCTGTTCTGCCATCTTCATTTTTTTTCTTTCCTATTTTCTTAACACATCTCTCTTCTTCCATTCTTTGTCCATGCCCAATCCATCTCAGTCTGTCAAACTTTACTTATGCCCCTTTCCATCTTACTTCCTAAATTTGATACTCCTCCTTTCTTACACTTTCTTAATTCTTCCTTTAATTTGGATAAAGGTGCTCATGCTTAAAACATTTTAGGTCACCATCTTAAAATCTTTAACCTTTGACGTAGTCTTTTTAATATTACTTGTTCACCACTTTCAGTTTTTTTGTTGATCGCAAATTATTAGGAAGCATATTGCATGTTCTCCCCGTGTCTGCATGGGTTTCCTCCCACAGTCCAAAGACATGCAGGTTAGGTGCATTGGCGATTCTAAATTGTGCTTAGTTTGTACTTGGTGTGTGTGCCCAGTGGTGGGCTGGTGCCCTGCCCGGGATTTGTTCCTACCTTGCGTCCTGTGCTGGCTGGGATTGGCTCCAGCGGACCCCTGTGACTCTGTGTTAGGATATGGCGGGTTGTAAAATGACTGACTGACTGACATATACTCTGTGTGGTCTTTTGCTGATTTTCTCTTCCAGGCTACATAGTTTAAGATTTTGCCCAGTAGGGGGCAGCATCCCACTTTAGTTTTAAAGCTATACCCTCAGGAATAACGTAGTAGGAACTAATGGTAGGTTAAGGGAAGGACAGAACCCTTTTTTTTTTTTTTTTCACTACCTCGTGTTACCGCACCAGACCTGCCCTCTTTTTGCCAGTTGGGGGGTTTCTGGTGTGTAAAGTACAGAAATGAGTCCTCGCTGTTTCTTTAAGGGGTTTTGTGAGCAAGAACAAACCGGAAGGGAAGAACAGAAAGCATCTGAGGTCGCATGCGTTGAACTTCCCCAAGAAAAGACGACAAATGATTTGGCTTGTCAGATGATAATCTTTACATTTATTGTAAGCACAGTCCACAAACTAAAGCCTTACACAGCAGTAAATCAAAAGTCTCCCTTGTGCATCAGAGATGAAGCACTGGTATTTCCTATAGATTCTTCCCACATAATTTGACAGTCATTAAGAGGTCCAAAATTATTTTCTTATGTTGTTTTCTGCTCAGAGGTGTCCGACGTTGGGACATAATTGTATTCCAGAGTGGAACATTGTAATCCTTGGTCCCTCAAACAGAGCCTTTTTTCTTTCCTTTTTCAGACCCTTCTTACCGCAGTGTTGATGCTCCCTGTGTTTCGGCTGGTGGGACTACGCACATTCTCAATGGCAAGTGAGGCCTACGTCTCTGGTAACCACTCGGCAGCCTTCGTCACGTGCCCCAATGAGCAGGTTGCTAAAGCTCTCGCAAGGTACGATGAATATTTTGATTTAATAATGCTGAACAGAGTTTAAATCCCACACCTAACCGTAAATAAACGATACTGGGGTCTCCAACTCCAATTCTGACGGGCTGCAGGTTTTCATTCTAAACATTTTCTTAACTAGTGACCAGTTTTTGCTTCTAATTCTGTTCTTTTTGATTTGCGTCACCCTAGTGTGTTCTGGCAAAAATGGCCCATCACAGTCTCGTCCATTCTGGCCCCCTATTCATCCATTGTCTCAAATTGTCTGTCTCACCCCTTCACCACTCATTAGCTAATGTGTGACGAGTGTGCAAAATGGCCACCATTGCATCATTCAGGTGGGTGCTACTCAACAGCAGAGGTTGAAATGACTCCCCACTCTCTATATAAAGCATTTTGAGTAGCGGGAAAAGCGCTACATGTAATTACTGTAATTGTTATGTACCGTTTGATTAATTAGTGAGCAGTTTTTGCTGCTAATTAACTCTTTTGCCTTAATTTTAATTGACTTGCTATTTGAGACTCAGACCCCTTAATGGTTTCTTTTTTCCTTAATTAGCAGCCAAATAATAATGAGACACAAAATGACCAGCTAACCTGTGTCCAGCATTAAATATCTGAAAATAAAGAAAGGTGAAGGTCTCTGTAATGTTGAAGGGCTCAAGTCCACAAAGCATTTTGATGATGTTAAAAAAAATTAAAATAAATAAATAATAAAATTAACAGTTTAGGAAATATTTGCTGTGTCAGAGTGAGAGCAGGGATTTAATTAACAACAAGAATCAACTTCTAATTATGAAACTGGTTTAGCTGGTCATCAGTTTGCTCACTTAACATCTCATTTCTGTTTGGCTGCTATTTTAAATAAAAAAGAAGAAATTCAGAAGACTTGAGTCTTAAAAAAGAAGACAATTAAAATGAAGGGGAAAAAAAAGTAAATTAATGGTCGGGAAAGTGGCAGGAAGGAAAACCTGCAGCCACTGCGGCCCTCCACGATGGAAAATGGACTCCCCGAAGTATACACTTACTGAAGTAGTTTAATATGAAGGACACAAGGTAGGGTCTGGGTGTCACAGAAACAGAGTGGGATAGAGCCACAGTGTATTATCCTTGCTTGTGTCCGTTTACAGTCCCCATATATACAGTGGGTATAGAAAAGAATCCCCCCTTCGAAAAATATTCCCATTTTTTTGCTTTACAGCCGTAAATGAAAACACACGCAAAAATTGTTTTTTTCCCAGCTTTACTTACTCAATGCAACCGATAACATCCAAGTGAAAGATATCACAGCTACAGTTCAGAAAAATTATAAAAAATCAAAAACAAGACATACTGAGATTAATAAAAGATCACCTCCCAATGTCATTTTGTTGACCCACCTTTTGCTTCAGTGACAGCCTTGAGTGTGTTGGGATTCTTCTCTATCAGATTTGCACATCTAGACTGAGTAATATTTTCACACTCTTCTTTACAGAACTGTTTAAGTTTGGTTCAAATTGGATGGTGAGCGTTGGTGGTCTGCTATCTTCAAATCTTACCACAGATTTTCAGTGTAATTTAGGTCTGGGCTCTGACTGGCCACACCAGGACATTCACTTTTTTCTCCTTCAGCCACTGTGTGGTCAATTTTGCTGTGTGCTTTGGGTCGTTATTGTGTTGAAAGGCGAACATTCTGCCAATCTTCCAACTTTCTGGCAGAGGGTAGCAGGTTTTCCTCAAAAATGTGATGGTGTTTTGCCTCTTGCTTTTTTCCTTCTACCGTAATGAGAGCCCCAGGCCATGTAGCAGAGAAACACCCTCACAACAGGATGCTGCCACCTCCATGCTTTACTGTAGGTATGATGTGTTATGGATGGTGAGCTGCATTGGTGTACCGTTTGGTATTGAGGCCAAATAGTTTGATTTTGGGTCTCATCTGCCCATAAGACCTTTTCCCACTTGGCATCAGAATCTTCAAGGTGTATTCTGGCAAAGCTCAAACGAGCCTTAATGTGGCCTTTCTTGAGAAGTGGCTTTTTTGGTCTCCATCTCCTGCCTTATGTCTGTCCACAACTCTATCCCTGAGATCTTTTGAAAGTGGCCTGCCACACATAGTCAGTTGTTTGCTGTCAGTTGCACTACCAAGCAAGGGAATGAATGCTCCAGGAACAGCTTCATTAATCACACTCATTACAATTGATCACAGGTGGAAGGAAGCCAGTAACCATGGTCTGCAGTGGAAATGGTGGGCACTTACACCGGATTGAGTTTAGGAGGGGGGTGATCCTTTGTTCATCTCAGTATCTCTTGTTTTTTATTTTTTAAAATTCTTCTGAACTGTAGCTGTGATATCTTTCACTTAGATGTTGTAGATTGTATTGAGTAAGTAAAGCTGGAAAAAAAATGGGTTTGTGTGTTTTCATTTAAGGCTGTAAAGCAAAAAAAAAAAAGGGAATATTTCGAAGGGGGGGGGGGATTCTTTTCTATACCCACTGTAGTTTGTACTCGGCCTGCTCTGCTCCAGGTAATGTATTGTTGCCGTATTAGTATGTCTACTAGTACAAGGTGAGACACAAAGATAACCAGATTGGTTACAAAAAAATATATATTTTTTGATGAATTACAGCATTCTAAACATTGTCACCACCTATATACTCCCCCTCCCAATCTCTACACCGCTCCATACGTATCTTCCATTGATTAAAACAGTGCTGGAAGTCTTCTTGCTTTAGGCTGTTCAATAGGCTTGCCGTTACTGTCTTCACTTCATCCCACTGAAGAAGAATGTATTCCCTTCAGGTCACTTTTGATTTTCAGAAACAAGTAAAAATCACAGGGAGCTAAATCGGGCAAATAGGGAGGATGATCGAGGACAGGAATGTTTTTGTCAGTCAAAAACTGCCTTACGGAAAAAGCATTGTGTGTAGGAGCCTTGTCTTGTCTTGTCTCGCTGATTTTTTTTCACCCAACATTGTCGCGGCAACTTGTGTAGCGATTGTTGTGCAAATACTGACTTGGCTATTCACAGGATATACCGAGCCGGTCGGCAGTTTGAGAGGGCATGTAGGAGGGGATATAGTTCTATGATTCATGTCCAGATGGTTTTCCAGGAAAGCCCCGAGCCCAGTCTGGTTATTTTTGTGTCTCACCTCGTATGTTTTACTCTTAGTAAGCCATGTTTCAAACTACATTCCATCTTGGAACAAGACATGCTGAGAGCGAAAGATCACTTTCCATGCTGCCTTCAGCCTAGTTATTTTTTAATTTCACTCCACTCCTACTTCTGATATGTTGAACTTTTGGTTTATTAATGCTGCCAATCTGACTCAACCACCAACTTGCTTTGCTTCCAGGTTAGTTCATCGTAGCATTCTCTGAAGCCCATCTGTCTCTCCCTGCCTCAGCCATGTAATAATAAAATAAAACTTCTTTTCTTGTAATTTCAGGGGGCTGGTGGAGAAGAAGCTGGCTGCTTGTGTCAATATTGTGCCAAAGATCACATCAGTGTAAGTTTTGATTGAAACCAATCGAGTGTTTTTATAACTTTAGCTGTGGCTTTATTATTAAAATTGACTAGCCGGCTTTATTTGGTTTACTGGTATTTTGTGGTTAGGTATTTGTACGTTTAATTTTCTGTTTAGGCAAGGTTTACTAAAGAATAGATAGATTTATAGACTTTAGTTTTAGTGTTGTTGGCAGGATAAAATTGATTGATTTATTGATTACACTTTATTTGTCCCCAAGGGGAATTTAAAAGTAATGCTTCTAAAAATAAAGCCATTTCATTTTATTCTATTTTCAGTTTTTGTGAGTTGACCTGATTATTTATTTTCAAGGTACGAGTGGAAGGGGAAAATTCAAGAGGACAGTGAAACTCTTATGGTGAGATATATCCAATGGCCTTAATAAGTGAATTTTATAGAAAACTAGGGGGCTTTGCCCCCTGCTCGCTTCAATCGCCATCCTTCGGGCAGGCGCTACTCACTAGCCACTTTGCGGTTCTGCCACTCGCGTATGGGGATGTGGATGTACAATTTAAACAGATTTTTATTTTCATGGGAATTGTCACATATGCATAATAGAACTAACTATTTTACATTACAGCGAGTAATTAACCATATTAAAAAATAGTAAAACGTAATAATTTGAAAGTAAATTAGGTTTCATGTTGCGTTATACGATTTTGTTCTGTTTGGATTTGAAATTAACATGCAAATACTTTTTAAACTTACACTTTTACTGTTAAACTTCAGTAAAAACAATTTTTTTAATTAACTTTTCGTCAGTATCGCATTGAATTTTGATTCTGTGTTTGGACTTTCATTGTGACACCGCGAAGTATAACTGCCTGTGAGTGAATTTCATTTCTTTCTTTCTAATAAATAAACCGACTTTTTTGAATGTTTGTTGCTGTGATTTGTTAATTGTCTTTGCAAAAGCTATTCTAACAGGAAACTGTTCACATTTTAATACGAATGGCATATTAATATCTCCTTTGGTGTCTAATGTTATCCACGGAAGATGTACTATGTTACTTTTCTTGGATACATCCTTCTTTAAACAGTAATTCGGGCCTGGCAAACCGTACAGTGTTAACAGTTGTAGATTTTCTTCAGGATATTGTAAGTTGATGTTTTCATCTTCTGCACGATCACCACTAACTGTTTCAGCATAGTCTATTGATACGTAACCAATTTGCTGTGTAACCGATCGACAATTTTTCACGTTAATTCGTTTGACTTCACTGTTTCTTGGTGCTAGGATTGCCCGTGTACTCATTTCTTCTATTGATAACACATTGGGATGAAATTCTTCAATAAGATTTGGACATAGTAAGTCATCTTTAATTGGGAACTTATAATAGCTGAGAGAGCATGAACTGTGTCTGTCAAAAGCATTCACACGAATGAGAGGTGAGAGGGCCATGAGCGTGGTTAAATATGGTTGCGAGGAGGGCGGGACTTGACATTATCTCTTTGAGAAAGTCTCGTCTCAGGATTTCCTTTTATAAAAGAGAGACATGTCTCTTTCAGGATACCATTTAAAAACTACATTGTCGGTCTTCAGATATACAGTATATTATAACAGTGTTTTTGTTTTCTCCCGCAGTGTAAAGTCATACTTTTAAGTGAATAAACATCTCTAGATTAAACAGAGTTGTGCCAATGAGCCACAGAGATGACATTTAAAAGTGATTGAAGCAAAACCCAATTTGTTAGATGACTTCACCTAAGTAAGATGGGAATGATTTTTGTGTGCACTTAAAGAACAGCTGGGATGCCAGGTGGGGTGAAATACAGGAAGAAATATTGGAAACACTCCTCTTTAGTTTTACATGGAAGGCTGAGATGGTACCTTGGGAAGAGAAGTGTGCCCCCTTTAGCCCCAATACTTTATTAAATGGCAGAGTCTCAGAGGTTGCTGATCAGATGGTGACTGCCTTGAAGGGGCCATCTAGCCACCAGAAGATGTTCCATCTCTGGTGTTCCTTTTCTGGCCCCTCTCCATCTAGTCAGATGGCCAGAAGGTTCATTATTTTTAAAATAGGACAAGAGTACATGTTTCATGTATTGGGAGATCGAGGCCTATGGTGAAGTGCTAGACCAGGTGTTCGAGTCCATGGTCAAAGCGCAGATCCAGTACTGATTATGGAACCCTTTTCTCTTTATATGGATTTCTCAGGGGGTATGAGATTTGTCAGTTCTGTATACATATGTGTTGTCAAGTTAGAGAAAAATTTATGACCATTATCTTGGCGGGAAGGTTCTCCAGGAGTATACGGTTCTCAGGGTGGTGCTACAGGTCATTCAATCTCTGTATGTACAATGTATAGGAATACCATGTGAGGAAAAAATAAAAGCTAATTTTACAGGCTCATTCTATTCAGGATTACACTTTCGTTTAATGTATTACATTTATACTTTTAAACCTTAGCACACGTTTGTAAATGACTTCAGGATGCACCCTTTCCAGAACCGTAATGCTGACAATTCAAGATTATTTAATATTTTTGTCATTGGTATTACACCTTAGATTTTATTCTGTGTATATGTGAAGGGGCAGCATGTTTGTGCAGTGGTAGCATTGCTGCCTTATAGTAAGGAGACCAGGGCTGACATCCTGGGTCCTCACTGCATGGAGCTTGCATGTTCTCCTTGTATGTGAAGTTAAATTGGCCCCAGTCTGTGTGTGTATATTCACCCTGCGATGGACTGGCACCCTGTCCAGCTCTTGTTTCTGCCTTGCGCCCGATGTTTCCAGGGTTAGGCTTTTAGCTTCTCTGTGTCTCTGCTCAGGATAAGACAAGTTTAGAAGATGGATGGATGAATGTTGACCTAAAAAGTCATTCATATTCTGTTAAGTGGTTTATCTCATTTGACATTTTTGAGTCTTCCTTTCTTATACATTTTGTTTGTGGAATTTTACAGATTGCCAAGAATACTCATATACTGTACATAATTTTCAGAAAACACACTTTTACAAGTACCCTGGTCTCTTTAACTACAGAGGCTTACACCTGATTCGTAGGATTAGAGTAGATAAGCTTTATTAATTCCAAGGGGAAATTCACATGCGTATAGCAGGAGAAATATAAAAATCAAGGATTCAGAATCACAGGACAGATTATACTGCCACACAAATGATAAATAAGTAAAAGTAAAGTTAACGAGTACATCAGGTGGAAACATTGAAATGCCGGATGGCAGTGGGCACAAAAAAACCCCAGATGTGCTACTTAGTACACTGTGGTGAATTTAGGCCTGTGGCTAAAATTGCTCTAAGAGAGCACCTCCTGGATTGGATAGAGGGGAGTTTTCATCATGGCATTAAATTTTGCCACCATTTTCTATTTCCCCCACAGCTTCCAGGGTCTCCAGGGTTTGCCCTGTAATGAAGAAGGCTCTAGTGATAATTTTGTTCAGACATTGCAGCATAGAACACCACGATGGCTACTATGGACTGGTAGAACATTTCCAGACATCACAAGACCTGAGTCTCCTTAGGAATTCCAGTCTGGTCAGGCCCTTCTTGTCCAGTGCTACTGTGTTTTCAGACCAGTCCAGTTTGTTGTTTATATGGACCCCCAGGTTCTTGTAGCTCTGCTCCACTTCCAAGTCCTCCTCCGAATGGCGACAGGTTTCAAAGGCTTCTTTGCACATCAGAAATCCACCACCATTTTTTTTTTTTTTGTCTCACCGATGTTGAGTTGCAGGTGTTTCTCCCTGCACCACAAGACAAAGTCCTCCACAACTTTTCCTGTTCTCTCACTCATCTCCAATACTAATGCAGCGTGTGGTGGACAAGTCATCTGAACCTGTCTGTAGATGGCAAGCACAGGTATTGTGCTGGAAGTCTGTTGTGTAGAAGGTGAACAGGAAGGGAGACAGGACTTCTAGTTCCCTGAGGTGGTCCAATGTTACACACCACCATTTCAACCTGACTAAATTTAATCTAATCTAATTTAACCACAGCAGCTTAGAACCTGGTGCTATAGTATAGTCCAATATTTGGTACTCTTGTCTCAGTCTTATGTGCAGCTTGTTACAGTCATGTGTAATTATGCCTTAAATGACTCCCAATCTTTCTTCATTTTGCAAGCATAATATTTAGTCATTCAACAGATTTGAATTGCGGTCGACTGTGAGCAATGCATGCCATATGCCTGTATAATAAATAGTTTGCAGCTGCGACTATGGTAAATGAATTGTCTGTACTAATTGTTGTTACATTTTAATGGAACTTATTCTTTTGCCCTATCCCAGAAAACACTATGCGCAGGTATCAACATAATGTTTCCCTGGGGTGTACATTACTGTTAATGCAAATGAATGCATTGTAAATGCAAAGACAATTATATGTGCTGTAACCCCCTTTGCAGCTGTGATATCTTACAGTGGTCCGGTTATCTCCCATCAGAGCAGCTACTGGTACATTTTACAAAGCCCCGTATTTAGCAACCTTGTGATTCAAGTCAAAATTGTACCTTGCAATGCTATTATTTGTAACTGACAAGATGATGCAGTCTGAATAAGGATTTGGGAATGGCTATTAACTACAGTAATAAGTCATCTGCAGTCCATAGCTTATACATGTATTGTCACAAAGTTCCTGATTTTATTCATTAATTGAAAAACTCGTTCATTTACGTGTAGTGATTAATGGGGTTTGTTTGCTGTTCACTAGTCTTCTGGGTAAAACATACAGTTAAGTCATTAAATATTTGGACAGGGACAACTTTTTTCTAATTTTGGTTCTGTACATTACCACAATGAATTTTAAATGAAACAACTAAGATATAGTTAAAGTGCAGACTTTCAGCTTTAATTCAGAGGGGTGAACAAAACGATTGCATAAAAATGTGAGGCAACTAAAGCATTTTTTTTAACACAATCCCTTCATTTCAGGGGCTCAAAAGTAATTGGACAATTGACTCAAAGGCTATTTCATGGGCAGGTGTCGGCAAGTCCGTCGTTATGTCATTATCAATTAAGCAGATAAAAGGCCTTGATTTGAGGTGTGGTGCTTGCATGTGGAAGATTTTGCTGTGAACAGACAACATGCGGTCAAAGGAGCTCTCCATGCAGGTGAAAGAAGCCATCCTTAAGCTGCGAAAACAGAAAAAACCCATCCGAGAAATTGCTACAATATTACGAGTGGCAAAATGTACAGTTTGGTACATCCTGAGAAAGAAAGCAAGCACTGGTGAACTCAGCAACACAAAAAGACCTGGATGTCCATGGAAGACAACAGTGGTGGATGATCGCAGAATCATTTCCATGGTGAAGAGAAACCCCTTCACAACAGCCAACCAAGTGAACAACACTCTCCAGGGGGTAGGTGTATCGATATCCAAGTCTACCATAAAGAGAAGACTGCATGAAAGTAAATATAGAGGGTGCACTGCAAGGTGCAAGCCACTCATAAGCCTCAAGAATGGAAAGACTAGATTGGACTTTGCTAAAGAACATCTAACAAAGCCAGCACAGTTCTGGAAAAACATTCTTTAGACAGATGAAACCAAGATCAACCTCTACCAGAATGATGGCAAGAAAAAAGTATGGAGAAGGCGTGGAACAGCTCATTATCCAAAGCATACCACATCATCATCTGTAAAACACGGTGGAGTGTGATGGCTTGGGCGTGCATGGCTGCCAGTGGCACTGGGACACTAGTGTTTATTGATGATGTGACACAGGACAGAAACAGCCGAATGAATTCTGAGGTGTTCAGAGACATACTGTCTGCTCAAATCCAGCTAAATGCAGTCAAATTGATTGGGCGGCGTTTCATGATACAGATGGACAATGACCCAAAACATACAGCCAAAGCAACCCAGGAGTTTATTAAAACAAAGAAGTGGAAAATTCTTGAATGGCCAAGTCAGTCACCTGATCTTAACCTAACTGAGCAGGCATTTCACTTGTTGAAGACTAAACTTCAGACAGAAAGGCCCACAAACAAACAGCAACTGAAAGCCGCTGCAGTAAAGGCCTGGCAGAGCATTGAAAAGGAGGAAACCCAGCATCTGGTGATGTCCATGAGTTCAAGACTTCAGGCTGTCATTGCCCACAAAGGGTTTTCAACCAAGTATTAGAAATGAAAATTTTATCTCCAGTTATTTAATTTGTCCAATTACTTTTGAGCCCCTGAAATGAAGGGATTGTGTTAAAAAAATGCTTTAGTTGCCTCACATTTTTATGCAATCGTTTTGTTCACCCCACTGAATTAAAGCTGAAAGTCTGCACTTCAATTGCATCGGAGTTGTTTAATTTAAAATTCATTGTGGTAATGTACAGAACCAAAATTAGAAAAAAGTTGTCTCTGTCCAAATATTTATGGACCTAACTGTAGCTCCAAAAAAGCATACTGGTTTGTACTGGTATTGCAGTAATATTAAAGTCAGCATAGCAGTGTTTCTCCAAAAAGGTATTCATCTAATTAAACTACCAGGACCGTACAAATCTGTAGGGGATTCAGAAAATATTCAGACCCCTTCAGTTGTTTCTTACATTTTGTTGTGTTGCAGTCTTGTGATAGTCATTTCAATTTTTTTCCCCCACATATCAAGCAACATTCAGTATCTCAAAATATCACACTGACACACGTATTCAGTGCCTTTACTCAGTACATAGTTGAAGCCCCCTTGGCAACCATTACAGTCTTTGAGTTTTCTTGGGTTTGCCATGACGAGCTGTGCACATTAAGATTTGGGGATTTTCTGTTATTCTTCTCTGCAGATACTCCCAGGCTCTGGTCAGGCAGGTTGGATGAAGACCATTTTTGGACAGTTGTTTTCCAGGTCTTTCCAGAGATGCTCGATTGAGTTCAAGTCCGAGCTTTTGCTGTGCAACTCCAGGACATTCTCAGTGTTGTCCCTTAATCACTCTTGTGTTGCCTTTGTTTTGTGCTTAGGGTCATTATCCTGTGGGAAGGTGAACCATTGGCCCAGTCTGATGTCCAGAGTGCTCTGGGGCAGGTTTTTGCTAAGGATATCTCTGTACTTTGCTCCATTCAGCTTTCCCTCAGCCTTCTGTAGTTCCCCACTTCCAGATGCTAAAAATCAACCCTATATCACAATGCCGCCACCAACGTGCTTCGCTGTTGGAATGGTTTAGCACAGGTGTGATGAGCAGTGTGTGGTGCTCTCCATGCTCGATGCTAATCTTGGTTTCTTCTGACCAAAGGATTTTGCGCCTCACAGTCCTTTAGGTACCCTTTTCGTAAACTCTAACCAGCCCGCATGTGTTTTTTTTCTGAGGAGAGGCTTCTGTCTGGCTACCCTTCATAAAACCCAGATCGGTGGAATGTTACAATGTTGTTTGTCCATCTGGAAGTTTCTCCCATCTCCACACAATTTATCCGGAGCTTAGCCAGATTAACCGTTGTGTTCTTGGTCACCTCTCTTACCGTGGCCATTCTCCCATGATTGCACCTTTTGGCCGAGTTGGCCTGCTTTAGGAAGATCAGTGGCTGTTCCAAACATATTGAATTTAAGAATTATGTGGGTAACTATCCTCATGTGAACCTTCAGTGATGCAGGGATTTTGTTGTAGCCATCCATAGATCTCTGCCTCAACACAATCCTGTCTGTAATCTCTGTAAGCAATTCCTTTGACTTCATGGTTTTGTTTGTCCTCCACAGTTGGCCTCCAAACAAGGTATAGAAACTTCTCTCACGATGATTATCGATAGAATGGGATACATCTGAGTTGTACGAGGGGGGACCCAAAAATAACCGGAATTTTGTTGTTGTTAGGTTGGTACTTGTAGTACGTGGTTGGGCCGCTAGGGCGATCTAGTTACACTCCTCACAAGTCAGTCTGCCAAGTGCCATCAGTCTGGAAGGTTGTGCTTGTGTTCAGTGAATTTTTTGTAAAAGTAGTTTTGTGCAAGTGTCGTTTTTTTACGATGGCCGACTATCGTGAGCAACGCGCGGCAGTGAAATTTTGTTTTCTTCTTGAAAAAAGTGTTGCAGAAACTATTGTTATTGAAACGTTATGACAACCCTGAACCACCCACCCTACTCACCGGATTTAGCTCCGTGTGATTTCTTTTTGTTCCCTCGGATGAAAAAAGACTTGAAAGGAAGGCGTTTTGCTGACGTCGAAGAAGTTAAACAAGAAACGACCAGAGCATTAATGGGCATTACTTCAGACGAATTTAAAAAATGTTTCGAACAATGGAACAAACGGTTAGATAAGTGTATTTCTGCCAATGGAGAGTACTTTGAAGGAGACTAATTGTAGTTTGTACAGAAAATTAAACACGTTTTAAAAATATTTCCGGTTATTTTTGGGTCCCCCCTCGTATTTCAAGTGTTATAGCGAAAGGTCTGGATTCAGTAAAACCTCGATTATCTGTCGGGCCTGGACCGAGGCCATGACGGGTAAGAAAAAAGACGAATAACAGAACACCTACTTTAAATATAATATACTGTAGATTAGCAAATAGAAAAATTTATTTACAAGACAAAATATAGTATCAACAAATTTAATTAATTCATATAATATTGTAACAACCAGCTTAATAAGGAAACACAACTAAAAGGTACCAGAGTTTTCTACATTTTACTTGGGAGTCTTCGTTCTGTAACAAACGGTGCCCTGTCTTATACTCCAGGGGTCCCCAACCCCCGGTCCGCAGCCGTCTGACAGCCGGGCCGCGAGAGAACTGCCAGCAACGGCGACTCACTCAGACTTTTCAGAACACTTGGCGGGCGGGGCTTTGCAGCGTTGCAGAGAGAGGAGAGAGGCCGAGGTGAGAGACTATTACAACAAAGTATTTTTATGGTCCCGACAGTTTCCCCATATGACATGAGTCTATAGAAATCACGTTACTAAGAAGTACATTCAACAGATGCTTTCATTAGCCTACAACGAAGTGACCTTGAAATGCTTCAACAAATCATCCACAGAGCAGTTAGATCTGTGGTTGCAGCTCAGTTGTGCACGTTTGCATAACGATCCCCAAACAGAAACATTGTAAAAAAATCTCTTTCTTCGAACTTTCCTCGTACTGTTTTTTTTTTTTTTTTTGCTGTTTTTGTTGTCTGTGGTTTTCAGTGATTCCTTTTGCTTATTGCTTGTCAACATTTGAAAAACATCCATTGGAATTTAACTCATTGTCACTCTCCTATAGAAATGGCAGACACGAAAAAAAGATTGCAGTGTTAATGTTTGTGATGTGCAATCTGTTGGATTGGCAAATGTAAAACATATGTCTTTGTTGTATGCAAAAAAAGAAGAAAAATCTCAGATTGCAAACGTATGCGAATTGCTTAATAACTTTAATAATAATAGAAATGTTATGTAAATTGTGTATAAAACCGCCACCAACCCCCCCGACTGGTCCGTGGAAAAATTTGCATCTAATAAAGTGGTCCTTGCTGTCAAAAAGGTTGGGGACCAGTTATACTCCATTATCTGGGTTACAGAGCACACCTCCAAAACAATAAAGAAAACTTTCCCTACCAATCAGTTTATCTCCTGACTCGCGTTCCTTTTTTCTCTGTACCACAAACATTCCTGCTCATTATCTCCTGTCTCTCCACTCAAAACATCCTTCCGCTGCACCTTTCTTTTTCTCCTAACTTCTCCAGTCACTCAACTCCTAACAGACATGTACACCCCTTACAGAACAGAAGCCCTTCACCCAGCCCCCCATTACTTACAGCATTCATGACACACTTTCTGCTCCCCAGCAAACCATAACAAGCTGCCAGCATATCATAATATATTAAAAAAAAACATAACAGAATTTAAAAAGAAAATTACGATACAGGAGAACATTAACATTACCATCGGTGGTTTCCATTTTCGACAAGTTTTTCAATTTTGTCGGCATCACTGTTTCTATTGTTCACTGTTGTTCTTCCTACTCCGTAAATTGAAGCAATGTTTGAAGCGCTTCTTCTGTTTCGTAAACGTTTAATGATTTTGGTCTTTTATGACAATTCCAACACCATATGCTTAACGTTTATCAGCCATAACAATGTATAGTGGATTAATTATAACAAAAGAGAAAAACTATGAGACACTATTAAAACTGAAGATACGTAACTGACACTGAGATTTCAAAATGCGGCCTGACGTGCTTCTGGGGAAGAACACTACACGTTAGCAGAAGGGGAGAGTTGTTCTAATATGCAGAGCTTACAGCGTACCGCACGGCAGTAGTAGTACAGTAATAGGTAGGTGCTGGTGTGCGCTTTTTAAAAAAAAAAAAAATAATTTTGGCCCTGACGTTAATGGAGACTGATGATTAATCAAGTGATGGATAATCGAGGTTTTACTGCACTTATGTCAATGTGATATTTCAGTTTTTTTATTTGTAATAAATTTACAAAAAAATTCTAAAATCCTGTTTTTGCTTTATCATTCTGAGATATTGAGTGTTGCTTGATGTGGGAAAGAAATAAATTTAACCTAAGACTGTGGCACAGCAAAATGTGAAAAAAGTGAAGGGGTCTGAATGCACTGTACCTCATTTGTATAGCTATCAAACTTAGGGAGGATTATTTTGGACAAAATTAATTAAGTATATTGTAAAATGTGACAAATTATAACAAAATAATGTGATCATACATAATTAAATGTGTCGCAACTTATGTTTTTTATTTCTTATGTATTTATTTAATAATTTCTTCCATAAAACCACACACAACATGGTAAGCCTTGAAACAAAAGCCGTCATTTTTATCCTTTCAGAGTTGAGAGGGTGGGCTCCAGCGAGTACTTTTTTTTTTTTTGACTGCAAGTCTCTGGTGAAGCAAATGCGACTGTGAATGTCCATGGCGGGATCTGAGTGCAATAAAAAGTTTCCCAAAATGGCTATGCAATACGACTACTTTAATTCAAGAAACTCGGAATTTATTTGAAGTATCTGCTGTAAATGTGGCCCTTGATGGCTGAACATTCACATTCTTTTCTGTACCGTATATGCTCATGTATAAGTCGGGTCTTGAAACCCGAAAAATCGATCATAAAATCAGACGCAGACTTATATGCCTATTCACAAATGCGACACTATTTATTTACATCTTCTTGCCTCCTCCAATCTCGCATCAGTTTCTCAGACACATCAAATTTTGTTGCAGCAGCACAGTTACCAATTAATTTCGCTACTTCAACGACGTTTAATTTATAACCAGCTTCATATTTTCTTCTGATCGAACTGTCCATCATAGATAAGAGATGCTCTTACGATAAAGGTGTATGAGGGTGTAAGATACAAAAAACACCAATCAGTGCAAACATCACTTCGGAATAATAGAGAGAGAGAGAGAGAGAGAGAGAGAGAGAGGTTAGGAGCACACGCTGATACAGCACATTGCTGCACCCACATAGAAAAAAAGGCAGTGTGCTCCGTGGTTACTCTCTCAGGTGGGCGGGCGTTAGCATATCATAATCTCTTGGACCAATAGTGTGAGTTTTCCGCAATCGACTTATATGACTGACATAAAATACCAGAAATTATACGGTAAAATCAAGCCCTGACTTATCCGCGGGAGAACTTATACGCGAGTAAATACGGTAATCAGTAACTTTTGCATTTTCTTGATTTTTTTCAAGTCCATAATATGATGAGGTAGTTGTGAGTTGGGATTCACAGCAATTATTATAAATACATTTTGAATGGTTTTAAATCCCCTTTATCACGTTAATTAACTGCTGCAAGGGACCCTGCAGCCATTTCTGTGTATCCACAGTTGCTCCCCACAGCTAAAGACAGTATTAAAATAAGTGGAGCGACAACAGTTTTTCGGATTAGTCTATGACACGTAGTGAAAGGTTGTAAGTGATTGGCCTTTTTAAAGTCAAGTCCCGACTTATTCGTGGGAGAACTTATCCGCGAGTATATACAGTAATTGCTTCTTCGGTCAAAAACAAAACCACCCTCTGCACTTTGATGGTTGAAAATGATCACTTAGGATTCACAGCTTATTTCGTGACAGTTATACAATGTCACCAACCCCATTGTTAGCCTTCTTTTTTTTTGTAGCTTGCCGAACTTTGTTATTTCAGCTCACATTTATACTTCACATTGAGATGGATTTTGCTCAGGCAGGTCAGGAGCAAACAGCCCAGCCTAATGTAATGCAGTTTTTCCTGAGGTTTCTTCTTTCTTCACTTTGTCTTTTGATTATATCAGTTTTAGCACATGGATGCCAAAAAAGTAATCTGACATGCTTGATATTTTCTCATGTGTCTCATATTTCTTCCTTCACTGTAACATTGAACATATACCAAATGCTTAAGTTAAATGTTTAAGAATATTTATAGGAACATATCATCAATGCACAAAGCACAAGTATCAAGATTTTTCCCCCACTCATTTCTAGTATGCAGTATAAGAACAGGCATAGGAATCTGTTAAGAAGTGCTGATATTTGTGCAGTGCCACCTATAAGAATGATTTTATTACGCAAGTACCACTAAATGCACTGCTTCTGTATTTCCGCAGATGGCACACTGTAAACACTTGCACTGTTCAGTGGCGGACCAATATTTTAAGGGCCCAGCAGCTTGAACTGTTATTGGGGCCCTTTCACAACCACCAACAGGGTCTCGGTAACCACTGTTATCTTCATCAATGGGCTTATTCCATTACAGATCTCCACAAATTTTTAAAACATGTAACCACTACATGTAGGGGTTTGAATATAGTAGACACCCAAAATGTATAAGCAATGTGGACTAAAGTCACTTCTGTGGTCCCTTTGGGATTAGGGGCCCTGAAGTTTGAGCTTCATTGTTTTCAGAGTAGATCCATGCCTGGCACTACTGCAAAGATTCCTGTACCTGCAGCTGCAGCAAAAAAGCAAAAAGAAAAATGGTAGCAATAATACTTGAGTATCAATGATCTATTTTGACTAAAAATTTTGCAATACTGTATTGATTTGTTGCACATTCCTAATACGATATATATGCAATTTACACACATACAGTATACTTACTAGATTTTTTAAAAACACTGATTAGATCCAAACCCAATTTTAAATAAATTAGGGTCAAAGATTTCAGCTGCTGTGTACCACATGTGGCCACATGAGTCGCTTGTCTGCAGAAATCCTACAACGCACAACAAAACAGACAAAGGTCGACAGTTTATGTGCAATGCAGGGAAGGTCTGACACTTGCTCTGTTATTGGCAACAACACATCCACCTCTCCAATGTCCTGTTTTGCAAATCTCTTCTCCTTGGTGAAAGATCAGGTTATATCACATGGTTAGGAGGACTGAAAGAGGAAAGGAAATAATTTGAAGCAACCACTCACAACGGTCACTACACCTATGAAAAAGCTCTGACACCAATATGCTGTGTTAAAGTAATGAATGTGTTACTTTTATTAATATACTTAAACAGAATAAATATTGATCTATTGTATAATATTACAAAAAGTATATATTAAAGGTAGAAATGCACATTAGAACAATCTTGATGAGAATATGGAACTGGAAGCACTTCAAGTTAGAGAATATTTTATCTGTGGCACCTCTACACGATAACCACCTTTTTCCACCCTCTCAAACTTAACACAGTTTTTAAACAGAAAATAGAATAGAATCTCTTATATATATTTCTCTTCTGGTTCGTCCCGCTTCCTGTTCAAAAGCAGTCCCGCCCACACGCAGCCGACACGGCATTTCTCAATTTGCTGTTCGTCCTCTTCCAAACCCTTCCCCACGCTGCCTGCAGCTCCTCTTCAAAACCGGTCCCGCTGACACGGCATTTCTCGATTCCTATTCCTGCTCTTCCAAACCTTCTCCACGCTGCCTGAGGCCTCCCATACACCCCCTCACCGCTTTTCTCGATTCCTATTCCTCCTTCGGACTACCGCGTTCCCCGCTCCTCTCTCATGACCCCATTGGTGTCACGTCACCGCCCTATATCTATCCTGATCGTGTGACCTTTCACTTCAGCCATGTGTGTGCCTGAGAGTCTTTTCCGCAGCCTGCTACAGAAAGGTACTCTGTCGACCATTGGCATTGGTTTCGCTCCTTGCTATTGGTTTCGCTCCTTTGTATTTTCATTATACTGTGATGGTTGTTTCCTAAGCCTTTGTTATAAAATGAACGACAGTATCTTCTCTGTCGACGGGTTTTTGTACAACGTCATCTCTATTCCGGGATCCGGCAACTGCCTGTTCATTATCTATTGTCTCCACCAAAGCACCTATTCACAACTGCGTCTTTCAAGAAGTATTTATTTCTTCTTGATTTCTGAGTTCCTTTCTCACCGTTTTCTGTTCCTATTCTTACACCGCCGTATGCTATGGCGGGTGTCGGCTAGTATAGAAATAATGTCTTTGTATCCTATGAACATACACTCTAAATTTAGTTTCCCATCAACACCATTTTTCCACTATCTCCAAATTTGAAACTTTACTAAACAAAATCTGCCCAATTTTCCTTGCCTCCCACCAATTTCTATTCCAGAACAGATATTGATCAGTTTTTTTAGACTCGGACAGCATTTCTATAATATATAAAACAATTTTAAAGTCCCTTCCTTATAAAGATCCCAAAGTACAATGGGGAAAGGATCTCTTACTCAACATTTCAGAAAAGGAGTGGAAGGCAGCCATGCACAGAATTCACTTGAGCTCTATATGTGCAAAGCATTCAATTATTCAAAAATCTTTTATTGAGCAAATCTATCTGATTTAAAATTGTCCAAGATGTTTTCAGGGTAAGATCCAACCTGTGAACGTTGCATTTGAGCTCCAGCCTCACTGGGCCACATGTTTTGGGCCTGCACCAAATTAACATCATTCTAGACCAAAATCTTTAAATGCCTATCGGACAGCCTTAGTGTCACAATCACTCCTATCCCATTAACTGCTGTGTTTGGTGGGCTCACAGAGGGGCTTAAAGTGGAGAAGGACAAACAAACTGGAATTGCCTTTACTACACTATTAATACATAGACTTACCTTGCTCAACTGGAAGAATCCCAACCTACTTCTGTTAAGTCAGCGGGTAACTGATGTTATATGCTATTTGAAATTGGGAAAAATCTAATTATCTCTTAGAAGGTCTGTTCAAAACTTTTTTAAAACCTGGCAGGATCTAATCAATAATATATTAGAATTAGCTGTGTACATGGGGTCCTAGAAACTATTGGAATCGTCAGAAAAAAAATTGAAATGTAGAGATGTCAGGTAACTGAAAGGAACTCCTCTGGGCATCTCTCTCCTAGGAGGTTTCATTTAGCCGACATGCTTGCCTCTCTTGTGAATTAGTGGCTGAGCAACTTTGTCTTTCTTTGAAGGTTTTGTTTTGCCGACGTGCTCACCTCGCTTTTGTATTAGCGGTCAGAGGAAATAGTAAAAGGGATACCATTTTGCCGATGTGCTCGCTTCACTTATGTATTAGCGGCTAAGCGAGCGTCTCTTTCTTCGGAGGTTTCATTTTACCGACGTGCAAGCATTGCTTGTGTATTAGCAGCTAAGCAAATGACTTTTTCTTCTGAGGTTTCGTTTTGTTGATATTCTCGCCTCGCTTGTGTTTTAACGGCAGGAGGAAAAGTAAAAGGGATACCATTTTGCCGATATGCTCGCATCGCTTATGTATTAGCGGCTAAGCGAGCGTCTCTTTCTTCGGAGGTTTCGTTTTGCCGACGTGCTAGCATTGCTTGTGTATTAGCAGCTAAGCAAATGACTCTTTCTTCTGAGGTTTCGTTTTGTCGATATTCTCGCCTCGCTTGTGTTTTAACGGCAGGAGGAAAAGTAAAAGGGATACCATTTTGCCGATATGCTCGCATCACTTATGTATTAGCGGTTAAGCGAGCGTCTCTTTCTTCGGAGGTTTCGTTTTGCCGACGTGCTAGCATTGCTTGTGTATTAGCAGCTAAGCAAATGACTCTTTCTTCTGAGGTTTCGTTTTGTCGATATTCTCGCCTCGCTTGTGTTTTAACGGCAGGAGGAAAAGTAAAAGGGATACCGTTTTGCTGATGTGTTCGCCTTACTTCTGTATTAGCGGCTAAGCGAGCGTCTCTTTCTTCGGAGGTTTAATTTTTCCGATATGCTCGCCTTGCCTTGTGTATTAGCAGCTAAGCGACTTTGTCTTTCTTCTGAGATTTCGTTTTTGTCGACATGCTCGCCTCGCTTATGTATTAGCAGCAGGAGGAAAAGTAAAGGGGATACTGTTTTGCTGATGTGTTCACCTCACTTCTGTATTAGTGGCTATGCAAATGACTGTCTTCGGAGGTTTTGTTTTGCTGATGTGCTGGCCTCGCTTGTATTATTAGCGGCTAAGCGAGTTTCTGTTTCCTCAGAGGTGGAGCTCTTACCTCGACTCCACCTCTCACTTCTGGGCCGGACAGACACACACACTTCCACACGTAGACATTTATAGGTAAGATAAACATTTATATTAGGGAGAAAAGACTCCTTTCCCTCTATACTACTCTCAGTAGTTTTACTCTGGCTGTTTGCCTTTCTCTCTTTCTCATGGGTGGGGGTTGAATTGAATTTAAAATTTAGTTTTGTTAAGTTTGACTTGACTATATGGTATGTTACATCCTATAAATTAATTTAATATCAAAAACCTACACATGAACAGGCCATTCAGCCAAACAAAGGTCTCCAGTCCTATCTTCTTAATTCTTCCAAAGTAACATCAAGCCTAATTATAAAACACCCTAAAGTCCTACTGTCCACCACACTACTTGGTAGCTTATATTATGTCTATGGTTCAAACCTACACATACCTATACTTTATTAAAGTTGTAAAGCAAACTATAAAATGTTTTAATTGATTTAAAATAAACTCTCAGTATATTCCCATCTCATCTTATCTTCCCATCTGCTTTTCCTGGTGGCAGTCATGGATCTTAGGATACTATTGTTAATAAAGTGATAGTTATTAAAATTCATTCTCATTTACTGTCTTGATTGGTAATGGCGTAATTCATTTTGACAAGTCTAGAAAGAAATATCAAAAACAGTACTGAAAAATATGTTTATATCTGACACCAGTTTGTGCCTGATTGGAGCCAGTGCTGTGAGTTTTCCATATTTAATTAACTTCCTTTGACAATGAGAACTTGATGAGGGCACAAACCTGACTTTCATGTCTAAGCATAAAGACTTTCCTGAAGTTCCTCCTTCCATGCCTTCCTAACCTTCTGGCTGACTCTTGCTGTATAGAGATGTGTTTACTATTTTAGTAATCCTTTAATTTTTTGGTTATAAAACTTCACTATGTGTAAACCTTATCACTTTCCTGATGTTTTTTGCAGATGATTAAAACAAGAACTTCCAAGGTGTCGGCACTGGCCGAATACATCCGGTAAGCAGCATTGATTCTTTTCCCCTCATTTAAATGTATATTTGGTCTAATTCGCTCCCACTCCATTTCACTGCCTTTAAATTTGTGTTTCTGCTCACATGACAGGTAGTATGGTATATCAGGATAGGCCCGTAGGCTTACTGGTATCTTATACAGTCTGTGGGTTGTTTTATTTGTATTTTGCTCTGCACCCCATTTTATCCAACTTTAATACAATGTGTGCTTGCATTTCCAGCAGTTTACAGTGCCCTTCATAATGTGTGGGACAAAGACCCATTTTTCATTGATTTACCCCACTGCTCCACAGTTTAAAATAACAAATCATACAATTCAGACATGACTAAAGTGCACATTGCAGATTTTTAATTTAAGGGGATTTGTATATGTTTCAGTCACACAACATGTTTTCTATATGGTACCCCCCATTTCAGAGCACCAGGTTTGTTACTCCTCAGGTGCGTTTCATGGCTTTGTTATACACCTCAGCTTGCTTCTACCCTTTGGAGTCTGTAGTTGCCATTGTTCAACATGAGGACAAGAGCTGTGCCAATGAAAGTCAAACAAGCCGTTATGAGGCTGAAAAACAAGAATTAAACCATTCAAGACATCAGTAAAGCATTAGGATGACCAAAATCAACTGTCTGGAATATCATGAAGAAGAAAGAACACACTGGTGAGTTTTCACTAATCACAAAGGGACTGGTAGGCCAAGGAAGACCACCACTGCTGATGACAGAAGAATCTTCACAATGGTAAAGAAAAAGCTTCAAACGCCTGTCTGACAGACCAGAAACTGTCTTCAGGGGGCTGATGTGGACGTGTCATGGACGACTATCAGCAGAAGACTTGCAGAGGCCACCCTGTAAGATGTAAACCACTAGTTAGCCACACAAGCATGGATGACCAGATTACAGCTTGGAAAAAAAGAACCTAAAAAAGCCTGCAGAATTCTGGAAAAAGGTCTTAGATAGATAGATAGATACTTTATTAATCCTCAAGGGGAAATTCACATACTCCAGCAGCAGCATACTGATAAAAAAAAACAATATTAAAGAGTAAAAAAATTGCAGGTATAACAGACAATAACTTTGTATAATGTTAACGTTTACCCCCAGGGCTGGAATCAAAGAGTCGCATAGTGTGGGGAAGGAACGATCTCCTCAGTCTGTCACTGGAGCAGGACGGTGACAGCAGTCTGTCGCTGAAGCTGCTCCTTTGTCTAGAGATGACGGACACTGTTCAGTGGATGCAGTGGATTCTCCATGATTGAAAGGAGTCTGCTCAGCGCCCGTCGCTCCGCCACAGATGTCAAACTGTCAAGCTCCGTGCCTATAATAGAGCCTTACTTCCTCACCAGTTTGTCCAGGCGTTAGGCATCCCTCTTCTTTATGCTGTCTCCCCAGCACACCACCGTGTAGAAGAGGGCGCTCGCCACAACCGTCTGATAGAACATCTGCAGCATCTTATTGCAGATGTTGAAGGATGCCAGCCTTCTAAGGAAGTATAGTTGGCTCTGTCCTCTCTTGCACAGAGCATCAGTATTGATAGAGTGATGGCAAGAGCAAAGAGTGGAGATGAGAAGGAACTGTCCAAGATCCAAAGCAGAACACCTCATCTGTTAAACACGGTGCTGGGGGTGTTATGGCTGCACACTTCTCTTTATTGATGATGTAACTGCTGACGGCAGTGGCACAATGAATTCTGAGGTGTAGAGCTGCTGTGATCTGCTCAAGTTCCAGTAAATGCCTCCAAACTCACTGGATGGCACTTCATCCTACAACAATATAAAGACCCAAACATACTGCTAAGGCCACACAAGAGTTTATCAAATTTAAAAAATGGAAAATTCTTGAATGGCCAAGCCAGTCACCCAGTTTAAATCCAGCTGAGCAGCCCTTCCATATGCTGAAGAGAAAACATAAAGAGGACATTAGCCCCCAAAACCAACAGGTGGCTGCATTCGAGGCTTGGTAGAGCATCACTAGAGAAGATCCTCCGCACCTGCTGAACCGCAGACTTCAAGCAGTCATTGCATGGCAGAGATGTGCGACAAAGTCCTAAATATGACGGCTTTAATAGACCTGCCATTGCTGTGTCCCAAACTTTATGGTGCTCTGAAATGGTGGACCATATAGAAAAAGTGTCCTGTGACCGAAATGTATGCAGATCCCCTTAAATGAAAGCCTGCAATGTGCACTTTGATCACAATGTCTGAATTGTTTGATTTGTAATTTGAAACTGTGGAGCAGAGGGGGCAATCAAGGAAAAATGGGATATGGAGGGCACTGTATGCTGTTGATGAAATGTGCTGTAAAGGTAATGTGATTTTTCAATAGAAACAGTGCTGCATTAGGTGAAGTTCTCAATGGTGTAGCTTTCATTTGTCAATGCTAAGAGCACTATTAAGGATTAGTTTTGCTGATACTTTTATCCCAAATTACTTACAAATCATAATCTCTGTAACACATTTGTTTTTGTATTTTTAGGATCAAAGTACTGGCAGCACAAAGGATAAGTTTGGCTTTATTTAAGTCAAAGCTATTTATTCACAAACATGGTATATAAGCATTTACCATGTGAAGATGTGTTCTAAAGTCAGTCAGTCAGTCATTTTCCAACCCGCTATATCCTAACACAGGGTCACGGGGGTCTGCTGGTTTAATTTAAAAATATCTTGCCCTCACTGGCACTTGTAAAATGAGCATAAATCTGAATTTCTTTCTAACTTCCACTTTAATCTTACTTAATCTATCACCATTTTTAAGTTTGCTTTGCACCCTGGTATCACAGAAAGAGCTTATGTGTGTGAAATGTAGTAACCAACAATTACTTGCACTGAAGGTAGCATTTGTTGATCCATCTCAAAAATGTTGTGTTGGTGTGCCGGGAAGATTTAAAGGTTTTTATTAAAAGCTGCTGGTAAGTAAGGCAGGATTGACGCACGGTTCAAACGCGTGCCGAATGAAATCTCCATAAGTTTGCTTTAAAAGATTTTGTGAAAATTCAAAGCAAACGGTCCACGCAACAATAAAGAAAAGGGTTGTTACACACGTAGAAAAAACTGAATGTAACATCTCTTCTCTAAACTTAGCTTTTCTTGGCAAACTTCAGTCGTTTCTATACTTAAAGATAAAGTACGCTGTAAACGTACGGCACTGCATGTTCAATAGAGCACGTTGCGTTACAGTCTGTTGGGCACGTTAAAGCCCGGTTTAAAACCGTGTGTCCTCCATGCTTACCCCCTCGGCAAAGCAGGTCACTAACTGAGACTAATCTGTAGTCAGAGAGACAGGAAATAGTCAGAATATACCGGTTCAGTTCAGCTTGTGGGGATTATAAGAACCTTCCATAGACTATGCACTAATATATAAGAAAACATTTAATATAACTTCAATAACTAGCAAATGGCTCTTACAAGGTGCTTAAATTTAAAAAGGCATAAGGAATTGAGATAGACACCAAATCCTCAAAAAGGTTTTTTTTTTTTTTAAAATCTGTAGTGCCACAGCAAAGGGTCTAAAGTTTTGTTTTTTAATAAATTTGCAAACCAATTCATCATCATGAGTTATAAAATATAGATTGAGGGGCAAAAATGGCAAGTTTATCAACTAAAACTTAAATCTACAGCACAATAAAGTGTGCAGAACATAAAGTGTGCAGAATACTTTCTGAAGCCATTGTGTTTTGAGTCCATAGGGGGGAACACACTTCTATGTGCTGCATTTCACTTTTTGTATCTCTTGTTTTGTCTTTTGCCAGGTCTAATCATCCTTACGAGGTGGCAGAGGTCATTAGTCTACCCATCGACCAAGGAAACCCCCCGTATCTAAAGTGGCTGGGTGAAGTTGTGCCAGAGTAAAAGTCACACGGGCCTTCCCTTGCCCATGTGTACATTTAGCTCTTTTTCAGTTGGGTGGATTGCATGTATGTATGACATGGTCTGGGGGGGTTCTCAAGATGCCAATCTGGGGGATGTTTTTGCTTGTGTTTAAGATGGAAAGTGTAACTGAGTTAAGCCTGCCACATTAAGACACTGGATGCTGCCATAAACTAAGAAGGAGGATGGCAGGTCACTTTAAGGACATTTAAGTTTTTGGGAAAGCAAGTCCCACCAGGCTTCTTTTCTGCTTTGAACTAAATAAAACAGGATTAGATAGGAGTGCAGTGCATCATGGTAGAGTTGACTAATGTAAAAAAATATATATATAAACCAATAAAAACTACACTGCCAAAAGGAAGGCATTTACAGGTTGATTTATGGTCCTAAGTCTTCAAAATCTCTCTTTATTTTTATCTCACCACCTCCTAACAAACTACTTCATTTCTGCTCCTGAGGATGGAAGGAGCACAAATCTGTCTCTCTGCTGTGCACACCAATCCCTGTGAGATTGTTCTAGCCCCCTTCCAAAATGGATATTTACCAGGATGAAAAGGCAGATTTATTTATTTATTTTTTGGTTCTTGTTTAATTGTACAAATGTTTTGTGCTTGTATTAGAAAAAAAAAAAGTTATCTTTTTCAACTGCTGGGTGTGTCCTACAAAAATGCATGGCTACACACCCTAAAGAAAAGCAAAACTAAGAATGAATAGCCGTGTGGGGTTTCTGCCATTGCTGTTAAAATCTTAACTGGCAGCTGTATGCTCTGCTTGACCGCTTAAGGACATGTAGCAAGTTATTTCCCATCTGCCTCTTGGCTCATTCTTATAGGAGAGCATCAGTTTACATACTGTAGTTGCATTACAAGACTTTTTAAATGTTTGTTATTCTGTTATTGCTGCTATTTTTAATATACAGGGTGAGTCAAAATGATGTTAACACTAATGGATTATTATTATCTCGACCACACCTTTCCAGATCGATGGATAGGTCATGATGGACCGTTGCCATGGCCTCCACACTCCCCTGATGTGACACCCTGTGGTTATGGGGTATGGTGAAGGAGCGTGTGTATAGAAGGAAAGTTCATGATATCAATGACCTGAAGGACAGAATATAGACTGTGTTATCATCTATTCCTTGCAAAATGTCTGTCTGGCTTTAAATGGTACTGTTGCTCGTCGGTTTGTGTGAGTTGAACATGATGGCGAACAGGTTGAGACATTCCTGTAAATCATCTTGCACATATGAAGTATGTTTTGTGAAAAAATTGTTTCTGCCATTCAAATGTTAACGTAATTTTGATTCACCCTGTATGTATGTATGTATGTATGTATGTATGTATGTATGTATGTATATACAGTATTGCCCCTGGAATCCAAACGCCCCAGAACAGGAACAACTTGGAATCCGAATGAAAAATTTGAATAAATTTTGCCCCAGAATATGAACGCCGAGCACGTTGTTCGTGTGTGTTTGTGCTTACGTTTCCCCAACTCTCGGGCCACCCATACGCTTTGTTGTTCAGTTTGTTGTTGGAAGCTGTAGTGAAAACATCTTGTGTGATTTTTGCTGCTAATTTTATGCTTTTGTGCCTGTTTTGTGTTATCTAATATACAAGGGGGGACCCAAAAATAACCAGAATTTTGTTGTTGTTAGGTTGGTACTTGTAGTACGTGGTTGGGCTGCTAGGGCGATCTAGTTACACTCCTCACAAGTCAGTCTGGAAGGTTGTGCTTGTGTTCAGTGAATTTTTTTGTAAAAGTAGCTTTGTGCAAGCGTCGTTTTTTTACGATGGCCGATTATCGTGAGCAACGCGCGGCAGTGAAATTTTGTTTTCTTCTTGAAAAAAGTGATGCAGAAACTATTGTTATTGAAACGGTATGACAACCCTGAACCACTCACCCTACTCGCCGGATTTAGCTCCGTGTGATTTCTTTTTGTTCCCTCAGATGAAAAAAGACTTGAAAGGAAGGCGTTTTGCTGACGTCGAAGAAGTAAAACAAGAAACGACCAGAGCATTAATGGGCATTACTTCAGACGAATTTAAAAAATGTTTCGAACAATGGAACAAACGGTTAGATGAGTGTATTTCCGCCAATGGAGAGTACTTTGAAGGAGACTAATTGTAGTTTGTACAGAAAATTAAATTAAACACGTTTTAAAAATATTTCCGGTTATTTTTGGGTCCCCCCTTGTATAAAGCAGAGTCTATGTATGTATGTATGTATGTATGTATGTATGTCCGCCATACAAATCTGCACCGGGTGTCTGATCGCCACCAAGCTGGGCATGGGGCTCCTTTGTGACCAGGAGGAGGTCGTGGGGTATGTTTGGTTGGGAAAAATGTTTGTGGTGAAGCGCAGGGCACCTTTTCACCGACAGTTCGGCACACGTCCCCGTACTTATCATTGACAAGATGGCCGCACGTTGCAACAGATGTTAACGGCAGCGCCATCTAGCGGCACGTTTGGTCCCTGTGCATCCTTCTTTACCAGTGTTTCTTTAAATTGCCAACAGATTGCGAAAGTGTCCAAGTATCAGAAGGCCGACTGCTTTCATCGCATGAAATGGAACTGCCGTATGGATGTAAAACATGAACGATCCAGTGCACGTGACTGGCGTTTCCGTATTTTTGGTGCTATTTGCTCGCTTTCCGACTCACAGTACGATTTCAGTCTTAGTCTTTCTGACTTGCTGGTGCTGTTTGTTCACTTTCTGATGTTTTGTAAATAACGTACATTCATCTCACTCTGGTGCTTATTCCGTACATAATAACATGTAACACATTATAATTGTCCTGCTTTTCCGTAATATACCCATGCCACCAAAAAAAAGACGTAGCATTAAAAAGTCCACTTCCGATGCCACAAAAAAGTATATTTCAAGGCCATCTCAAACATTGCCCAAGACATCAAGATGTTTTCATACCAAGAATATCTGCTGATTCTGAATGATTTACCCTTTGATTTCAAACGTTTGGTCCCTGTACATCGCTCTTTACCAATGTTTCTTTAAATTGCCAAGAGGTGGTGGAAGTGTCCAAGTATGATAAAACTGACTACTTTCATCACATTTTTGTCATTGCAGTAGCTTACCGCCTGACTACTTTATCTAAGGAGATAACACTCTTGAAAATGTTGTGCGTTTCTAGGGGACTACATAACTCATTACTAGAATATAGAGCTTGATAGAAGAGCAGGAGCTAACAGAAGTCGGGGAAATTAAAATCCGAACAAATAGGAACTGATATTTTAATAGTCCAAATCCAGTTAGTGTAGAAAACCAAGCAGTATCTCAGTCTTTTATGGGCCCCTTAGAAGTTTTGTTGGTGTAAAGAGTGAGGTGATGTTGCATCTTTTAAATTAGAGATGGACATACTTTAAGATTTTAGGGTGAGGAGGTTGGATATTATAATTTTCATTTGAGAATTTGTGAGATCCAGGCTATTAGACATACACATTGTGTGTTTTATTGAAAGACACAGATTCAGAAGTTCAATTAATTTCACTTTATCTTAAAAGAATATATTTCCCATCAGAGTGACTAAGAGAGTTTGTTCACATATATGTATACCCACCATAATTAAGTGCATTTTTGAGAGAAATAACATGATAACTAAGCGAAATACAGTGGAACCTCGGTTTGCGAGTAACTTGGTTTACAAGTGTTTTGCAAGACGAGCAAAAATTTTTAATAAATTTTGACTTGATAAACGAGCGAGGTCTTGCAGTACGAGTAGCATGTATACGCTTTGTCTGCTGAGCGTCATGTGATCACAACTGAGCTGATGGTGGTTCTCTCTCTCTCGCTGCGGGATTGTGGGCAATCATCTCCTATTCTCCGTCTGAGTCGGCGTGCCTCACTCATATAGTCAACATCCGTACGAGCGTATACTGTTTACTGCAGCATTAGCATTGTGACTGTGTGTGTGTGTGCACATGTGTGCTGTGACGTGCGAGTCCCCGTCTTGCACCCTAAAACACAAAGCTGAGTGGCAGTACTTTAGCAACACCAGCATTATTCAGCTTGAAACAGCAACAGTGCGGTTATTTATTGTAGCGGGAGCTGCCGCTCTCCTATACACAGACACAGCAGTCAGGCAGGGCCCTGCGCATTTATAATGCTCCTTGTTCTTTGTATCACCCATCGATGGCAGGCGCTTATAGCATGTCCACGATCTTTTCAGATTTGCTTTTACGGCTACAGCGCTGCGATTGCTTTGGGACGCTCTTCCGCGTGTTGTCCCGTTGGGTGCAATCCCACAAGAGTTTAGAAACTCACTCACACCAGCCATGGTTCTTTTCAAAGGTAAAGTGCAGGTTAATTTGTTTTATGTATTTTTACTTTGTATTAATCATTTTTATATGAATAGTTTTGGGTTGTGGAACAAATCATCTGAGTTTCCATTATTTCTTATAGGGAAATTCACTTTGATATACGAGTGCTTTGGACTACAAACATGTTTCCGGAACGATTTATGCTCACAAACCGAGGTTCCACTGTAAACCTTATCTTTTTATCTTCTGAAAAAGACAACTCACTTATATGCTAGGTGAATGTCGTCAATGCCTTTACGAAGTTATAAGACCTACAGTAGATTAGAGCCTGCTCTGTTTAAAAACCACAGAGGTTCAGTTTCCTTAACCCATCAGAGTAGGATATAGAGTTCAGTCCAGAGATGCTCTTGTACACATGGCTTCTGTTGTTGCTCGTTCTTTATTATTGAATGTTGACCAGAACTGCACATGGTACTCCAGAATGCACTGTAACTAATGTATTACATTCACTGGTTATATTTAGGAAATTTATGGTGTTTCTACGCTGATCAGCCACAACATTAAAACCAATGACAGGTAAAGTAGATAGATTGATTTATCCTGCCGACTATACTAAAATTAAAAATATAGATAGATAGGACCATATTTGATTGATAGATGGACTTTTTGTCCTGAAGCAGAATAACATTGATTATGGCACCTGCCAAAGAGTGGGATATATTAGGCAGCAAGTGAACAGTCAGGTCTTGACATTGATGTGTTAGAAGCAGAAACAATTGGCAAGCATAAGGATCTGACCGACTCCGACAAAGCCCAAATTGTGATGACTAGACGACTGGATCAAAGCATCTCCATAATGGCAGATCTTCTAGGAAGTTCCTGATATGCAGTGATTAGTAACTACCCAAAATGGTCCAAAGAAGGACAACCGGTGAACTGGCGACACGGTTGTTGTGACTTATTGCCCAAGATTCATGTAATGAGGTGTGAAGGCTAGCCTGTCTGGTCCGATCTCACAGAAGAGCTACTATAGCACAAATTAATGTTGGCCACCATGGAAAAGTGTCAGAACACACAGTGCATCACAGCTTGCTGGATATGGGGTGGTGTAGCCACAGTCTGGTCAGAGTACATTTATATTTATGTATTTGGCTGACAATATTATCCAAAGCAATTTAGCAACATTTGAAATACAGTTGGTTACATTTTTTTTTGGTTTTTCCATTTGGAGCACAAGCAGGTCAAGTGACTTGCTCAGGGTCACACAGTGTCAGTCCAAAGCATTAGTGTGACCATGCTGTCAATCACCGTAAAAGAAGGACATGACTGGCAATTGCTGGAAAAGTCCTCAAATGTGACACGGCCTTAAAGAGTACCTCAATTTAAAATGTCTTATTGTGGGTTGTATGTAGGCATGTTGAATTTCCAAATGACAGTTTTACGCTATTTATACCGGGTACTTCAGCAGTGACCCTGTAAACTTATATAAGGAGATTCACTCAACAAAGCAATCTGAACGAAACAATGTGCCTTGTGCTCCTCGGTATATGGAGCTTCAAACAAGCCGGGACGCCCCTGCGTCAGAGCGATGAGGTAGGTGCTGGACAGCCATTGCTATGTTTAACCTCTGTCCGTACGCTTTCACTCAGTCACTCGACTTCTTATCAGGATGGTGGTGTACAGTATTGAGGAGCTCGTCCTCATGGTACGAACCTATTGGGTCACCAATTCGTTTAAGCGATGTCAGAATCAACCGAATGATCGTGAGTTAATGGAAGGTTTCTTCCAGCAAGATGGAGCAACGTGTCACACATCTGCAAGGAGTATGGCAGAAATTGAGTCCTTCTTCGGCAACGGGGTAATTTCAAAGAGGCTTTGGTCACCACGGTCGCCAGATCTGACACCAACAGACTTTTTCCTTTGGGGTCTGCTCAAAGGAAACGTCTATCGGAACAAGCCTCGCACTGTCGAAGATTTGAAGGAAAACATGCAAAGTGAAATTGCTGCTATTCCCCCTGAGATGCTCGCCGATAACATTCAAGAACATGGAGCGCCGTGTCGAAATGTGTCTGGCAGACAACGGAAACCACTTCCAGCATTGCATGTAATGCAATTGATTACACTCACGTCAAGGTAGAGAGCGTATTTTTTTGGTTCATATTGCTTCATCCTAACGGGAGATACAACAGAATATTCGGGACCTCTTTCGAGTCAATCTCCCTGTGCAATCCCATAAATACTTAGAAGTTCAGCACATGTACTGGGAATTCCAACTTTACAAAAAGTAAACCATGTTAAAGGATGTTAGAAGAATCTGCTTGACGGTCAACTGGTAAGCGGGTTTATGTGCTTAACTTGACTTTGATCTGTTAGCCCGTTTAGTAAAATGGGCCCAGTGGTACAACGGTAAGTCCATCTGTTGTGCATTCATTCAGGGACCTCTGTTCATCAGACATCCTGGCTCTTGCATCCTTCTTTCTTTGTGCTTTTGTAGTTACCTTTATTGATCAGACAATCCAGCCCTGTTGTGGATGCTAAATGACATTATGCCCGGCCACAGACAGATGTTTTATAGATTATGCATTTTGTTTTGAGCTCCTCACGAGGTTTCATTTTGTAACCTTGTCTTGTAACACTTATTCCAGGCTAATTACCTTGACCTCAACTGTAAGTCGCTTTGGATAAATAAATGTAAATGGATATTAATTTAACTCCTTTGTTATATGTCTTGAGAGAACAGACCAGAATAATAACAAAACCTGTAAAGAATATTAACCATCCATCCATTATCCAACCTGCTATAGCCTAACACAGGGTTACGGGGGTCTGCTGGAGCCAATCTCAGCCAACACAGGGCACAAGGCAGAAACCGCCCACCGCAGAAAAACATTAACATGTAAGCCATTATTAAACTTTATACGTTTCTTTTTTTCTTTATTCTACTTACTAAGGAAATACTTGCACAACCCTAAGAGTTTGTGAACCCTTTCACAATCCTGGCAGGCTGACAATGTGGAGCAGACGCTAGCCAAGCCCAGGGTCAAAATACTTGCAAGACTGCGATTGCCAGACCTTTAAAAATGCAAGGAGGAAGTCAGCGAGTTTTAATTTACATAATCGGCCTAGAAAAGCATTTTAGGTACAGGGTGAATGAGCAAACAGGATAACAAAAAAAGATGTCTGCGTTCTTAGACCACTCAACTTGAGGTGGCCCTGCACTCCAATATATTTATGGGTAATGAGACAATCCTTTAGACTTTGTATGCCATGTACTCTTTAGAAAAAGCTCAGTTTAAGTGGCATTTAAAGGGCACTAAGGTTACCCGAGCACTCCTGCACTCCAATATATTTATGGGTAATGAGACAATCCTTTAGACTTTGTATGCCATGTACTCTTTAGAAAAAGCTCAGTTTAAGTGGCATTTAAAGGGCACTAAGGTTACCCGAGCACGAAGATGGTATCTCAAAAGCAGGTTTAACTGCATGCATGTAAGTAACTTCAGAGCAGGTTTGACAGACAGGGTGCCATCTTTTGTGGTCTATCAATTGCCTTTAGTCACTTTAACCCATTCAGGGTCGTGAGGTTGGCACTTATCCGAGTAACATTCGGTCCAAGGCAAGAAGTGACACTAGACAGGGTTGCCAGACTCTGCCAGAGCACATGTCAAAAGTCAAAGTGAACTTTATTGTCATCTCAACCATATACAGTGGAACCTCGGTTTGCGAGTAACTTGGTTTACGAGGGTTTTGCAAGACGAGCAAAAATTTTTAATAAATTTTGACCTGATAAACGAGCGCGGTCTTGCAGTATGAGTAGTATGTATACGCTTTGTCTGCTGAGCTTCATGTGATAACAACTGAGCTGATGGTTGTTCTCTCTCTCTCTCTCTCTCTCTCGCTGCAGGATTGTGGGCAATCGTCTCCTATTCTCCGTCTGAGTCGGCATGCCTCACTCATATAGTCAACATCCGTACGAGCCTATACTGTTTACTATAGCATTAGCATTGTGACTGTGTGTGTGTGTATTTGTGCGTGCGTGCGTGCGAGTGTGCTGTGACATGCGAGTCTTCGTCTTGCACCCTAAAACACGAAGCTGAGTCTCAGTACTTTAGCAACACCAGCTTTATTCAACTTGAAACAGTAACAGCGTGGTTACTTATTGTAGCGGGATCTGCCGCAATCCTATACACAGACACAGCAGTCAGGCAGGGTGCTGGGAAAGTAGTACTGTGCCCTGCGCATTTATAATGTTCCTTGTTCCTTGTATCACCCAGGCGCTTATAGCATGTCCGCGATCTTTTCAGATTCGCTTTTACTGCGAACTGCTACAGCGCTGGGAGACTGCGATTGCTTTGGGACGCTCTTCCACGTGTCGTCCCGTTGGGTGGAATCCCACAAGAGTTTAGAAACTCACACCAGCCATGATTCTTTTCAAAGGTAAACTGCAGGTTAATTTGTTTTATGTATTTTTACTTTATATTTTGTATTAATCATTTTTATATGAATAGTTTTGGGTTGTGGAACAAATCATCCGAGTTTCCATTATTTCTTTTGGGGAAATTCACTTTGATATACGAGTGCTTTGGACTACGAGCATGTTTCCGGAACGAATTATGCTCGCAAACTGAGGTTCCACTGTACAAGTATACAGATAGACAAAATTGCGAAGCTCAGGGTCCACAGTGTAACAACATGATGTGCAAATAATAAATTAAAAATAGAATTAAAATTAAGATTTAAAATTAAAACGCAAACAAGACAAGACATTGTGCAAAGACGAGACAAAGAAGTAGCAGCAATATTGACGTGTAGTTAGCAATATGAACATTGATGCAATGTATGGTATTTGCAATCTAGATACAAATGCATGATTGGGAGGTGGATGGAGAACCGGAATGACCGATGGAAAAACTGCACAGGTGCAGGGAAGCGGTTTACGATATGAAATTCAAATTAATATTCCTGATACCAGTGTTTTTTGTTGTAACTTGAAGATATTTTTTTTTTAGTTTTAGCTTTTAGCAGTGCAATCACTACAGCTTAAGGAGCTGTTCCACTTTATAAGAGGATCGGCTTGTCCGAGGACAGAAAAGGGCAAAGATCGAGAGCAAAGATGAAAGTAAGGTTATAAGGTTTCACATCCGGCCTGCCTCCATGAGCAACGAGTGTCCAATCACTTTTAAATAAGTTGAACGAACCGTCACATCTCAAGGTGAGTCAAGGCAAATTCAGGTACTTCAGCGTTTTGGATGCTGCGTGGGACCGGCTTAAACTTTTTATTTCAGATGTTGTTTTAGTGGTGGACAGGTTGCATTTCACACGATTAGACGGAGAGGAAAAAGCAAAAGGGGGCCTGGACATCTATGTGAATGAGCAGAGGGATATGTAAGTAAGTACATTACAATTTAAACTAAAATGTATGATCAGGAGATTAAAAATACCGACTGAACGTGTCCATGTTACTTCCGAGGGAGATAAGGTACATTATCCTGGTTAATACTCTAATGATGAATCATTCTGACCCTAGAATGCTGGTGATTTTAGCCAGGAGACATTTGGAAGGAACAAAGTGTTCTCATTATGTTCAATTTGTGGACCCAGCATGCTGGACCTGATCTGTCCAAATGTTAGTGTCTTTAAATGTAAACCCGTGGGACAACTGGGCCGATCTGACCAAATCTACTGCCATCTACAAGACTCTTATTGACAGCAG
The DNA here is from genome assembly GCF_900747795.2 of Erpetoichthys calabaricus. Taxonomy (NCBI): domain Eukaryota; kingdom Metazoa; phylum Chordata; class Cladistia; order Polypteriformes; family Polypteridae; genus Erpetoichthys; species Erpetoichthys calabaricus. The sequence continues at coordinate 13,453,574 of NC_041405.2, forward strand.
CACCTTTCTTGTTTTTTAAGCCAGAAGCTCTTGATGTGTGTTTAGGGCAGGGGTGTCCAACTCCGGTCCTGGTGGGCTGTAGAGGCTGCAGGTTTTCATTCAAACACTTTTCCTAATCATTGACCAGTTTTCACTGCTAATTAACTCCTTTTCCCTTCATTTTAATAGCCCTGTTTTTATGGATTCAGTCCTCTAAATTGATTTGTTTCTTCATTAAATGAGGTGTGAAATGAGCCAACAGATGACCAGCTAAATTGTGACGTCAAACTCCGGCCAATTTCACTCCAACCAGTTTCTTAAGCCAATTCTTGCTGTTAATCGAAGCTATTCTTGAATATTGTGACTTGTTTCTGCTCTCATTCTGCCACAGCGGACTGTTGGTTTTCTGTTTAATTCTAAGACCACCGTCCAGATGTTTTGGTGACCTGAGCAGACCAACATGACTGAGACCTTCACCTTTATTTTGTAGGTTAGCTGGTCATGTCGTAGCTTGTTTTGGGTCTCATTATTGTCTGGATGCTCATTACGGAAAAAGAAAAAACTATGCAGTCACGTCAATTAAAACAAAGGCAAAATGAGTTAATCAACAGCAAAAATGGCTCACTAATTAAGAAAATGATTAGAATGAAAACCTGCAGCTACTGCGGCCCACCAGGACCAGAGTTGGACACCCCTGGCTTAGGGGGGTTATAGTTTGTTATAATATTTGAGCTTTTGTAACATCTGAATTTCTCCTTGAGGACAAGTATCTAATTATATATCCTGCCAACTATACTAAAATTACAATCTATCGGTTTTGCTAACTATGCTAAAATTTCTATTTAGTAATTTTTTTATTGTATTTTGTTTTATGATTTTTAGTTTTTTATATTTTAATTCTACTTATTAGTTTTTATTTACACAATATAGTGTATGTGGAGACCCTTCCAAACTATTGAGTTTGGGTGTTTCTTGTACATAGACCCATAAACTGAAGCACATAGCCATTCAATCTCCATTGACAAACTTTGGCAGTAGTATGGGTCGTACTGAAGAGCTCAGTGACTTTAAACATCCATCCATCCATTATCCAACCCGCTCTATCCTAACAGAGGGTCACGGGGGTCTGCTGGAGCCAATCCCAGCCAGCACAGGGTGCAAGGCAGGAAACAATCCCCAGGCAGGGCGCCAGCCCACCACAGGACACACCAAGCACACACTAGGGACAATTTCGGATCAGCAATGCACTTAACCTGCATGTCTTTGGACTGTGAGAGGAAACCAATGCAGACACGGGGAGAACATGCAAACTCCACGCAGGGAGGACCCGGGAAGCGAACCCAGGTCTCCTAACTGCGAGGCAGCAGCGCTACCACTGCACCGCCGACTTTAACCATGACAGTGTTATAAGATGCCCCCCTAACTCAGTGTCTCATGCAGCACCTCACACATAATTTGCCATGTGCTGCAGTTACGATTTAAAACCAAGCCTTAAAGGAGACCTCCTTGTCCTTCTCAAGTCAGAATGAAACCCTGCAAAAAATTATCAATATCAATAAGAAAAGATTTTGTTTTAACTTTTTGCAAGACATTTCTGTCATCTTGTTTGAAGAAACAAGGTGCAAAGTACCTGCACTGATAGATCAGAAGCAATTCTCTAGCCACGCCGAGTCACAATTTCAAACAAAAGAAGGAGCCAGTTCCATGCTATTGTGTTATGTGTGCATCACGTTTGGATCTCTGGTAGTCAATGATCTATACTTTTATTTATTTAATTATTTTTTACTTCTTGCCAGTTTGTGGCCAGTTGTTGCATTTTGTTTGTGGTTATCATTCCATCTGCGTCTTTTCTTGTTTAAGGCAGGGCAGCATAGTGGTTACTACTGTCACCTCACAGCTCAGGTCACATTTTTGGTACCAGCAATCAGTCCAGCATTGTCGCTTCTCAAGGCCTTAGGAATACTTAAAAGACCATTGCGCCATTAAAAACCTACTCAAAACTCATTCAGTTCCTCCTTCCTTATTGACTTCAATGCATTTCATGGAGTTTGAGGAAGTTCCTGAACATTTTTGTGATTTCACTGAATTCGCATGAAGTGAACTCTATGGGGTTCGCTCATCACTACTAAGAACTCAACAGCATCTTCCCGGAAGTGTGCCTTGTCATGGGTGGTCACTACTCTACACACTTCTTTGCCGGTCTTGTCACACCATCCTAGGGCTGCCAACCATCCTCATTTTCCCGGATATGTCCTCATTTTTAACGCGCCGTGGACTCTCCGGGAGGAATTTATAAAATTGAAAAAATGTCCAGAATTTTGGCTCCTAAAATTTTGAAAATCTCCATATCCTTATCAGTGGTAAAATTTGAAAGCCGTTCACCAATCAGCATTTGCAGAAGTAGTGTAGTGCACACCTATTTTTTTTTCCCCCAGAATCTTAACTTCTGGTAGAAGACAATGTAGATATTGACGAGAATAGTCAAAGTCTGCCCAACGTGGCTTTTTCCCTTCATCTTTTGAATTCAGCTTTATCTTCTTGGCGAGCAGACAGTTTATTATAAATGTTGTTCCTTTCCTTAATTATTTGGGATCCTAATTCACTGTAACTAAATGAATTTATACAAAATCAAAATTTCACATTTTGTATGCGAGATCTTATTTTCGATGATTCTTTCAGCAGCTCGGTTAAACAAGAAATTTCATACATCGGGGTACAGTCCATCGTATTTAAGTATGAGTAAGTACTGCTTTGTAATACAGGGCCATAAAAAAATGAAAGAGCAGATTTCAAAAATTTCAAACAAATTGTATAAGACAAACACATTCCGCACATCACTGGATAGAAGAAAAGTTCACAGTTTGGTCCTATGGTCCTCGAGGTTGCATGCACACTCAACATGAGCACCATGTGTAGGGTGACAAACATTAAAACGGTAGATCATTCCTTGCCACACACGAGTCAACTGGTCCCTACGACACTGAATTCACAGCTTCCTCAATTCGATGTTGCAAATCTTGAAGATTAGCGGGCATAGGTGGAACAAACACTCTTTCTTTAATGTACCTCCATAGATAAAAATCACAGGGGGTAAGGTGTGGAGACCTGGGAGGCCATAGACGATGAGCAAGATCTTATTGTCCACTTCTTCTAATCCATCGTCCTGGAATGGTGTCGTACAGGTAACACTGGACCACCAAGTGGAAATGAGGCAGGGCCACCATTTTGCATTTGAATCTTCTTGAAGTTGAATTTTTAAACTTTGAACTTTCCTCTGTCCAGTGATGTGTGGAATGTGTTTCTGTCTTATACAGTTGGTTTGAAATCTGCTCTCTCATTTTGAATAGCCCTGTATTTAATGGAAAATATTATAACCACCCATTGTTCCAAAATGGATTTATAATTGTAAATGAATGAGTCAACTATTAGCTGAAACTTTAATTAAAAAAATAATTTGTCATATAAATGCAGTATCTTTTTTAATTATCAGTTGATCAAGTAATAAGTCACTTCAAGTAATTTAACATTTTCATTTACATAAATTCAGGAATACAGAGGAACCTCAGGTCACGACTGTAATTCGTTCCAAAACTCTGGTCGCAACCCGATTTGGTTGTGACCCGAAGTAATTTCCCCCATAGGATTGTATGTAAATACAATTAATCCGTTCTGGACCGTACAAGTTGTATGTAAATATGTATTTTTTTTTTAAGATTTTTAAGCACAAAAATAGTTAATTATACCATAGAATGCAAGGTGTAATAGTAAACTAAATGTTTACTTACTTCTTCTGTAATGTTTACTTCTTCTGCTTTGGCTCTCTCGCTCTCGCGCTGCACAGGGAGTGACTGAACACGTGCGGAAATCATCGGCACGTACAAACCGGAAGGGAAATGGCTTGTTCGTCACCCGAGTGTGTGGTCCTGAACAGATGCAAAAGTTTGACGAACTTTTTGGTCGTAACCCGATTTGTACGTGGTCCGAGACGTGACTGGAGGTTCCACTGTACACATTATGCCAAAAAGAAAGTCCACAGACTACTTGAACAGCAAATATCCTTGTTTTATCAGATTATATACAATTTTTTTTTGTATAGCCCAAAATCACAGAAGAAGTGCCACAATGGGCATTAACAGGCCCTGCCTCCTCACAGAACCCCTAGCCTTGACTCTGTAAGAAGACAAGGGAAAAACTCCCAAAAAAATGAGATTTACTGAGAAAAATAGCTTCAGTGGAAAAATATAAAAGAATGTAGATAGATGCAAATAAACTAATTTGAAAAGAGTAAAATTATTTTTATGTTACTAGAAGTGTATAATTTTTTTACAGGTTTACGACAGTCAGACTTCATTCCTTCCATTCTTCTTGGGATTGCCTGTTAATTTAAGAGGTTTGACATATTCAAAATATTTAATGGCTTATTAGTTTGCCAGAGACTGTGATTGTGGTCATCATATCATTTACAGTATAGTGATAAACTGCTACTAAAGGTTTATATAATTTTGAAAAACCGTAAAACAGTATAAAGGCAGATTATGGCGTCATAGGCAAAGAGAAAGGAGAAGTTAGGAGCCCACACTGATGCAGCGCATTGCCGCACCCACCACATGACAAACCACCTCAGGATCACAGATTAGGACCCAAGTGCAGCCATGTGACACCTCAGCACCACACCAGTTCAGATGGAATGGAACAGTGGGAGGTTTCGTTAGGGTGGCTCGAGTGCCAATTCTGCCACCAACCCCCAAGTTTTTCCTTACAGGTTGGAGGGCCTACTTGCAGGGCTGGGTGCAGATTAACGTCATACCCAGGACGGAGCAATTGCAGGTTAAGGGCCTTGCTCAAGGGCCCTACCAAGTAGAGTCACATTTGACGTTTATGGGATTCAAATCGGCCACCTTCCGATTGCCAGTGCAAATCCCTAGCCGTAGAGCCACCACTCCACCCAGGTGTCCTCAAAAGTCCTCATTTTTCAACTTAAATGTCATTCCAGAGTTGGCAGCTCTACACTTACCTGACCCTTTAATGGCTGTCCCTTGGCAAAGAGAATCAAAATCTTTTTTTGTTCAGTTTTCCTTTAGGTTATCGGGAGTCGTCTTTACCTGAGCACTTAGATCCTGCCGACTACTCCCCTTGTCATCCGTGTTAATCCTTGTAGTTATTCTGGATATTGGCTTGAACTTTACATCATCTCTCCAGGGTCCACAGTGTAACAACATGAAGTGCAAATAATAAATTAAAAATAGAATTAAAACTAAAAATAAAACACAAACAAGATATTGTGCAAAGACAAGACAAAGTAGCAGCAGCAATATTGACATTGTAAGCAATATGAACATTGATGCAATGTATGGTATTTGCAATCTAGATACATAAATATAGAATGTCTTCATCGTTCCTCTTCATTTCTTTCCTTAAATGGCACCCAAACAGAAATGAAATGTGAAGTAAGGAAGCCAACAGAAGACCAGCTAAGTCAGGGCCTGAAATTCCAACCAGCTGCTTAATGAGGTGCAGATTCTTGTCATTAATTACACCCGTTCTTTAATTCCATGGCTTGTTGCTGCTTTCGTGGTGCATTAGCAGACATTTCCAAAATTGATGTTCTCTTTTCTAAGAGCACTGAAAATGTTTTGTGGACCTGAGAAGATCGACATTCCTAAGACCTTCACCTTTCTTTATTTTCGGATATGGTACGACGGACACCAGGGGGGTATTTTTCGTACGTGGATTACTCGTTTAGTCGGATGTAATTGTTGATGATTTGGCCTGATCCTGGATCTGTCGGTTTTTCGAAACTCTTGCTGGAAGTGTTGTCATAGCAACACATCCTAATCCTCAAACCTGCTCGGAGCAGGTTTTTTGATGTAAACAAGGATTAGCTCACACACTTAATCAGTGTCCGTGTGTGGAATTCATTCAGTCATGACTTCACCGTTCGTGAATGAGCGACCAATTGATATATCGGTGCGCAAATTATAAAAAGAGAATTTCGTATAGAGAGGGTTTTGCGCAATCAGCAAGATCCTTTATTGCTCCCGGAGGAAATTCTTTTTGAAAGATACCGCTTTAGCCGAGGGGGGAATATTGTACCTCAAAGATTTATTAGGACCTTATATTCGAAGTCAAACTCGGCGAAGTCGGGCTCTCACAACCACACAGACAGTATGCATTGCTTTGAGGTTTTTTTTTACAAACGGCACCTTTTTATATACTGTAGGCGATGCGGAAAATCTATCTAAAAGTGCAGTTTGCCAGGCAATTCGTAAAGTCTGTTTGGCTCTGAAAGATTTCCTTCGGGTTTTCATAGTGTTTCCTGGACACCTGCGTGTGCAGACAATAAAAGAGGCATTTCATGCCATTGCAGGTAGGCAATCAGCCTAACATTCTCATTACCCAGGATTTCCAAATGTGATCGGGGCACATGGGACTGATCAGAGTGGAGTTTGATTTGGAAAATGTACCTCTCCTCCTTATGAATAATTAGACACAGTGAGTCATCAAATATTTGACCTTCATCAATATCTCGTTGGTCAGACACAGGTTCTAGGGATATGACATTCCCTGCAACTGACCCAACAAAAAAAAGAGGGCTATATGGAACATACCTGTGGCACACATGGAGGACAAATATATGCAATGACCATCCTTTACCTGAAATGAAGTGACCACTGCATCCTGCCACTGGTTCTGAGGAGGAGCTTCCCCCTGGAATGCCCTCAGAAACAGGGCGATGGGCAGTTTGCTGGAGAGCCAACTCTTCTGCAGGGGTCAGGTCTGGACAGCGTGGCCCTCCACCTGTTTTTTCCTTGTCTGCCTTCTTATTGGCTTTAAAAATTAGTGTTTCTTATATTATATAGGATTATTTATGTCAACAATTCTTTAAATAGTTATATATACCAATATTTACCAGTCTGAAGTATATTCTTGTACTTCACTTTAACCTGTTCCCATGTTCTCCTTGTGCTCACGTTTGATCTGGAATTATGATATATTAAATAATAATTAATCTGACACACAGGAAATGAAACGCTGCATTCAGTAAGAACAATGCACACTACTTAGCGTTTAATTTGTCGGCCACTTTTTGCCAGCCGTCTTTTCTGGTCTGGGCTGCTTTTGCAGTGTTACCCTTTGTGCATATTAAATCTTGAAATTCTTCATGTGCTTCGAATGAAAGGTCTTGCTCCGCTTGTGTGGGGAAAAAAAAAAAATGCGCCCGTTCTTTCGTCATTTTGTTACAGCCTATCAAAGACTTGCTGATCATGTTTTCTAGACTCAATATATATGGGCTTTTCACTCAGCATGGGCGTGCGCATTCATCTCGGATGATTAGATCCAGCTCGACTAATCTAATACACGGCTGCATTTGAAAATCCGATTTATCCCAGATGAGTTTCACCAGGATTAACTCATCCAAGATGAAGCATCTGATCTCGGATGATTTAAGCGACGTACGGAAAATACCCCCCAGTTTTTTTGGCTCATTTTGTATCTCATTATTGTTTGGCTGCCAAATTAATGATAAAGAAACAATCATGGGGTCTGAGTCTTCAAGAACAAGTCAATTAAAATTAATTCAAAAGAAGTTAATTAGCAGCAAAAAGGTTACTAATTAAGAAAAGGGTTAGAATGAAAACCTGCAGCCACGGTGGTCCTCCAGGACCGGAGTTCGACACCCCTGCTCTAAGGCATACCCAATTAAATAAAGTTGCACAGAGTCACGTTTTATATTAATTAGATTCTCTTTATTTTCTTTAGATCTGATTTTTACGAGTTAACATACAAGAAGTCATGTACAGATCCATAGTATTAGGGAGTATTTACACCATTGTTAAAGACAGAAAAAAAAGATACAAATAAACATTACAGTGAATTTTTTTTTTTGTTTTTTAGTAAAACATTTCCTTCCTGTGATGGTGGAGGGGAAAGGAGGTAATGATATTTCCGAAGCCAAACAGCGGCCGCCACATCCGAGTTATGGAATGGGATTTCCTGTTTCATTCATCCCAGCCTGAGACGAGTTGACAGCAGCAGGTTCACATCCCTCCTGCTTCACTCCCCACCATTCTTCCACAAAAATAAATAATAAAATAAAAACACGACATTTCAATAAATTACACCTTAATAAAGAATCAGTAGCAAGTGCTGGATTTTTTAAGTCCAGGTTTTTGAAATTTACTAACCAAAAAAAAAAAAAATAATAACGGTTAAGGATTCTAAGAGTGCAAACAATTGAAAACAAAATTAGGCATTAAAAATAAAAACGTCACACATCTTGCACTTTTTGTAAGAAACAAAAACAGTTTCTGTGCAAAGGTAATTTAAGAAAATTGGAAAGTGCTGGACGTATTGCCCTTTTTGGTGAAATTCTGAATAAAATTTCCTTGCTCAAAAAAAAAAAAAAAAAAAAAAAAAAAGAATTTATGTTGCTAATGTTGGGGGGGCGGGGTTTGACCAGAAACTTCCCGTCCAATCACCGAGCTGCCAGATGGCTTACAGTTGCCCCCCCGTTTCCCTTTTGCCTGTCACCAGCTTGGACGCGATTATGTATTCTGCTTTGATGAGCCCTCCATTTAGTATCGGGTTGGCTAAATGGCCGTTATCAGAATAATTATTAAGACAACCAGCCACTGTCACTTGAACTGGAGTGAACAGGGACTGTGCTTTGTGATTAGAGGTTAGTGTGTGGACCACCCCGACTGCTCGAGGGGGGCGAAGTTAAATGGGGCTGCACAGTTTCATTCCATACTTAACGGGAGGAGAACCGTTCATCGAATTAAAAAGATAAAGTTTAGTATTTCTCAAGTCAGAAGTTGTTTCTTCATAATCGCAGTACTGTGTATATTAATTTGCCATATGAAATTGTGTTCAAAAATGAAACATTGGTGATGAAATTTAAAAATGTCGTGCCTGTTTTTCAGTTTAAAATGCGGTTAATGAAGTCCAAATTAGAAAACAAATGAATGAATTAATCAGTTAAGAATCAATAAAAAGGCCAATCACTTACAACCTTTCACTACATGTCATAGGCTAATCCGAAAAACTCTTGTTTTAATCCTGTCTTTAGCAGTGGGGAGCAACTGTGGATACACAGAAATGGCTGCAGGGTCTCTTGCAGCAGTTAATTAACGTGATAAAGGGGATTTAAAACCATTCAAAATGTATTTATAATAATTGCTGTGAATCCCAACTCACAACTTCCTCATCATATTATGGGCTTGAAAAAAATCAAGAAACTGCAAAAGTTACTGATTACCGTATCTACTCGCGTTTAAGTTCTCCCGCGGATAAGTCGGGGCTTGATTTTACCGTATAATTTCCGGTGTTTTATAATGTCGGTCGTATAAGTCGAATGCGGAAAACTCATGCTATTGGTCCAAGAGATTATGATATGCTAACGCCCACCTGAGAGAGTCACCACAGAGCACACCATGTATTGTGCCTACATGACCACGTGGTAATACCCGAACTATTCTGAAGCGACGTTTGCACTGTTTTGTGCATGTCAAACCCTCGTACACCTTTATTGTAAGAGCATCCCTACTCTACGATGGAGCGTTCGATCAGAAGAAAATATGAAGCTGGTTTGAAATTAAAAGTCATTGAAGTGGTGAAAGAAACTGGTAACTGCTTCTGCAACAAAATTCAACGTGTCTGAGAAACTGACCAGAGATTGGAGGAAAAAAGAAATTTAACGGTCGTATTTTTGAACGGGCGTATAAGTCGGGGTTTGATTTTATGATCGCTTTTTCAGGTTTCAAGACCCGACTTATACACGAGTATAAGTGATTAGATTACTTTTACTCCCTTAAAAAAACACCATCCTCCGTTGTTCTTTCTACCACACCAACAACTCTGGTGGTAAATTAGAACACTCCAGACAAGAATAGGCCATTCAGCCCAACAAAGCTCGCCAGTCCTATCTACTTATTTCTTCCAAAAAAAAACATCAAGTCGAGTTTTGAAAATCCCTAAAGTCTTACTGTCTGCTACACTACGTGGTAGCTTATTCCAAGTGTCTACCATTCTTTGTGTAAAGAAAGACCCAAATGCGGTCACGTGTATCCGCTTGCGCGATTGTAAACAAACAGCCGAGAGCATTCGTAAGCGTCAATCGGAGCCCAGATACATGTGTTTGTGGACGTAATTTCGGTCAGTGCAGTGATTTATATATTATTAATTTCGATAATTGCTAAGGAAGGAAGCGAAGGTAAAGAAAGCGATCACAATCGAAACAAAGAAGGAAATTGTGCGGAAATATGAGAGTGGTGTTCGTGTGACCGATCTCGCTAATATGTATATAGCATGTCGAAATCCACCATCTCGACAATTTTACAAAGAAAAGATTTGTATAAGGAGGCTCCTTCCAAACAATAACCACCTTCCGTTTCATTCTCCTCCTCCTTCCTTCCTGCAAGCCAAAGATGTCAACTTAAATGATGAGTACAGTATGAAATTGTTGTTTCTGGTAGGCTAGGCACTTTTTATAACTTTTTGGTTAGTACATTAGAAAAATGATTGGTGTTTTGGTAAATTATGCACATTATACAACCCTTTTTTATTATGAAAAGGTTAAGTAAGTGTTGCTGTGGGAGGTTCGGAACACATTAAGGGCATTTCCATTATTTCTTATGGGAAAAATAGTCTTGACATACAACCAACTTGAGTTACAACTAGCCCTCGCGAACGAATTGAGTTTGTAAGTCAAGGGTCCACTGTATACTTGTTAAGATTGCTAAAAGTAAGCTAAATAATCGTAAATATAAATTTTTGGATAAGTCAATAATTCTTACAATAAGGAAAACTAGATTTAATATCACAATTTAAATACATTTCTCTTGGATTAGATTTAACTTTTTTTACTTAGTTTTTGGCCCGTCTTTGATCTCCTGGTTTTCACCCGTTTCTTTCTGCTTTCACATCCTTTACCTTGAATACTTCAAATGTAGTCTGCCCAACATACACAGCAACTGAAATGGGGTCTCAGACAGGCAGGGTTCAAAACCATGAGATCAAACTCAAACCGATAACCAGGAACTTGGACTTACTTGATCTGACTGAATGGGGTGGCAGCAGTACTGAAACAAAAAGTATAAGCTATGGAAGGATGAACCACTAGGAGACCAAGAGTCTGAGAAACGAGCTCAGTACGTACAACCACACTGCGAAAAATGAAATCTAATCAAGTATTTATATTATGATATTAAATCTTATTTTCCTTATTGTAAGAATTATTGACTTGTCAAGAAATGATAGCTTATTTTACGAAGTCTTGCCAAGTAAATTTTGCTTGCCGCATTGGCAGAACTTTTTGCTAAATAAGAGTAAAACAAGTCCCGTTTAAAGTTTGTGTGTCTAGTTTTTGCATGTGCATTTTTTTGCAGTGAGGTGGCCATCGAACCAATATAATCCTTTGTGAAGTCCCAACGTGTTGAAAAAATAAGGGGGGGGGGGGGGGGTCCCGTGAAGACCTGATCACATCAAAGCATGTGGTTTAATCTCGTTAAGTCTACAAGTGTTGACAGAATGGGACAGGATGCACTGAGAGGAAGGCTGACATTTATTTCTAGTACTGAAAAAATCTCAAAATGCTGGTACTGTACCGCTTTAAAATTTGGGTTTTATCAGTTCTTTACCAGTATTGGTATACCGCACGACCCTAATACCAATACCAATATAATCCCCCATGAAGTCCCGATCGTGTTTTTGGGGGGTTGGGGTTGTCCCGTGAAGACCTGATCACATCAAAGCATGCTGTTTAATTTTGTTAAATCTATAGAACGGATTTTCTCAAGTGTTGACGGAATGGGACAGGATACACTGAGAGGAAGGCTGACATTTATTTCTAGTACTGAAAAATCTCAAAATGCTGCTACTGTACCGCTTTAAAATTTGGGTATTATCAGTTCTTTTCCAGTACCGGTATACCACACAACCCTAATCCTAATAACAGGCATCCAAAAAATAATATGCAGTGAAGTAGCAAAAAATAAATGCCTGAAATGCATTAAAGGCTCCAAAAACCCCCAAAACAATTTCTGGATCACAAAAATTAATGCACATTTGCCTGTAAAAAAAAAAATAACACTGAACATTGGTTTTTGCTTATCATTTCCTGGTATTTCAGTACTCAAAACACTGAAGTAAGATAAAATGAACCCAAATCCGTAGTAGTGTGGACGTAGGCCGAGAACCACCGGACTCTCGAAACCAGGTGAGCAAACGCCAGAATATTAGAATATCTGTAATGGCCTTTACTACACTATTGTCACGTAGACTTATCTTGTTCAACTGAAAGAATCCTAACTCTCTTATTTTAAGTCAGTGGGTAACTGATGTTATATACGATTTGAAACTGGAAAAAAATCAAATTCGCATTTAGAGGATCTGTGCAGAATGTCTTCAAAACCTGGCAGGATGTGATCAATAACATTTTAGAATAAGCTTTTAAATGGAGGAAGCGGGTTCTGTCCCTTCTTTAACTCCATTTATCTTTATTCATTTATTAATGTATTTATTTACTTATTTTTACTAGCTTTAAGTTTTACTCTGCTGGCCTAGCTCTCTTTCTCAGGTTGTTTCGAACCTTTTTTTTTTTTTGTAAAACTTGAGTTATTTTTATTTGTATGGAATGCTATTTGAATTTAATAAAAATCAATAAAAAAAAAAAGAATATCTGTAATGGCTGTCGATAATAAGGAATATGGAAGCAACAATCTCTCGTATTGAAAAGATAATTCAGGGTACACATTTATGTGGGACATCGTCCATATGGATTCCTAGTGAGGGGCAAGAAGGAGGCCATGTTTGAGTTTACCTCTGCAGCACTTACAGATGAGGCGAGAACGAGAAGGGCAGAAGTTTCACCGGTGACGACATTTTATAGAGCAGTGCGGAATATTTAATTGAAGGGCCGGTTTGTTTCTGTCATAGCGTCTGTGACATTTTCAACAAGGACATGAAGGGAAGATTCATTTACATCCTATACAGAAAGTCTTTGTGCGTTCATTTTGTCAAAAATGTATTATGCAAATGTAATTGGACTCGGCTTCTATTTTCAAGCCATCCTAAACTGTCAAGTCAGCTGCGTGGAGCCCCCCCCACACACGGTCCGCCGTTTCATTTGTGCAGGAAGTGGGCCGCGTCTTTCCTTTCTTTCTAGTGGGCTGTTGCCCGCCACGTTCCACACACTTGGCACATCCTCACATTTTCTCTCACTTCTGCCCTGGACTGATAAGAGATTTTGCTTGCTTTTACATTTTTTTTTTTCCTTCCTAACCCAAACATTTGTTTTTTGAATACTTTCATGCTTCTGAGATTAAGGTTACCCTCAGGTATTTATGCAACTGGCAAACTTTAGCTCCTGCAGTAAAGCCTTTTCAAACTCGAGCTGGTGTGTGCCTGGCATTAACGCCTTCTGTTTAAAGTAAAAACATCAAGACGAGTTCATCCAAGTGGCATCTTTTTTTAATAAGGTGGTCTCGACTTTTTTTTTTTTCTTCAGTGTGCGTTGTTTATATATAAAAAGGAAGATTAAAATAAAAGCAAGATAAAGGGGAAAAAAAACAAATAACTTCAGTCTGCACCAAAATCCACCCACGCAAAAATAAAAAGCACATATACTTTACAGATTTATGTGTAATGAATCCATTTCTTTAATTGGAGCGAATACCACAACCTGCTACCACAAGATACTGGATTTTGAAGTAAAAAATAATAGTAATAGGTCGCATTTGTTTTAGGCCTTTACGTATTTTCACACTCAGAATAAGACTTTGAGATGAAGCATGGCACTCATCCTCGTTCTTAACATTAGCTGAGGTGGAAACAACCCACGATCAGGCATTTACTACACATTTTTTTGGTCACAGTCAGTATTTTATTTATTCCTTCAAAATTTATATTTAGAAAATTATAAAAATGCCTTTTATTGTCCAGAAGAAACTCAGTTGTAGCCGTACATGGATTTGACAGAAATATGCAAAGTGTGGGTTGATCCCTCCATTGTCTTGAGCAGGTAACAGATAAGCAAACGGTAAAAGCGTACACAGCCTTCCTTAATCGAAAATAAATAAAAATATGCGTCGCAACTTTCTTGGGAATACAAAGGCGGAAAACTCCAAAGATCTAAATGAGGAGCTTCTAAAACTTTCTTTTTTTTGTCTTTTAAAAATCCATTTCCTGCACTCTCATTTGGATTTTCTCCCCCTGGGAACACACAGTAGGTCTCTAAAATGAACGAGAGGAGATGATCCACCAGGAGCAGAGACGTTATGCTGGAAAGTGGAGTGAGTCTGTGTTAGCAGACATCTGCTGGTCATGCCACCGTGACACACCTTCACAGGATCAGCAAGTGACTACTTTTTGTAAGTAATAATTATACTTATGTGAATCATTTTTCCAAGTCTGAAAAATTAATTTTTCAAAGTATATTACATTTCCACCTTAATATAAGGGTAAATGTCTGTCTCTCCAGCCGGTTGCTATGTCTCAGTCATTCCAAAAGATGGCGCATTAAACAGTTTTCCATCCATCCATTATCCAACCCGCTATATCCTAACTACAGGGTCACGGGGGTCTGCTGGAGCCAATCCCAGGGCACAAGGCAGGAACAAACTCAGGGCAGGGCACCAGCCGACAGCAGGGGGCACACACGCCCACCAAGCACACACTAGGGACAATTTTGGATCGCCAATGCACCTAACCTACATGTCTTTGGACTGTGGGACAAAACCGGAACACCCAGAGGAAGCCCATGCAGACACGGGGAGAACATGCAAACTCCACACGGAGGACCCGGGAAGCGAACCCGGGTCTCCTGACTGCGAGGCAGCAGCGCTACCCACTACGCCAAACAGTTTTAGTAATAAAAATGCTTTGCATGTGTCATTCCAACAGATGGCGCAATACAGATACTAGCACTGCTTTTACGAATCCCATACCAAATTGTGAAGACAAGCTATTGGGGCTCCTTTATACCAACAGCAATATGCCTGCATAACACCTCACTGTGCAAGTTATGCTCTCATTTTTCATTGTGACCATAGAAAGCAAAAGAAGCTCATCGGGTGAGAATTGAATCACACAAAATACAAAATGGCCATCAAAAGCGAAGCTTATTTGTAATTGAGCGTTTTTTTTTTTTATTATTAAGTGTGAGGCGCCTTTTGTGTTATTAGTTACTGAACAGGCATCGGCAGAAAAAAGAAATGTTCATCTTCCACAGTATGTGAATGCGCCATTATCTTCAAAGTCTGTCACTGGCCACTTGAAAGGGGGTCCAAAAGAAAGGACAGCAAATGTCAAATGGACTAATTTATTTAGAAAGCCTGGAATCAAATAAAACCGTTTTCTCTCCTTTAAGATTTAAGATAAGCAGAGCATTACTCCAGAGCAGGGCTTCTTAACCCTAGGGGGTTTATGGATGAGTTTCAGGGGGTCCGTGAGGATCAGATAAAAGTTAACATCTAAATTCACTATACAGCCTGGCACTTTTGATTTAGAGCAAATAGTAGTAGTAGTAGTAATGGTAGCAGAACACACAGTAGTAGAAGATCGGTTTTAATTTGCACAAGAGGATTGTATTTCATAATTATTATGAGTGGCAATTACTTTTTTGCATAAAAAAGGAGTGTTTTTTTAGACTGTTCACTTTAAAGTTTAATAACACTTTGTGCATGTCATATATGTAGGAGGCAATCAAATCTCGATAAATAAAGACCATTATATTCATTGCATGCAAAGTAGTGTTTATGTGACTATTTCTGGGGAAGGGGGTCCATAGCTTTCATCAGATTCTTAAAAGGGGTCGGTGACACAAAAAAAGGTTATGAATCACTGCTCTAGAGTCTCCCAAATTTGGACAGGTGAACACAAAAAAAATGCATTTTATTCACCGACCACCTTAAAAACATTCAAGCTTATTACTCGAGCGAGGAGTGTTCTGAAAGACAAATGCTCAGAGAGGAGCTCTACCCACTGCTTTCTGCACACGCATGGATGATTCACCAAAGGCACCTTCGAAAAGCAATGGTGGCCCTGCGTGTAGAAGTGTGAGGGTCTGTGCAGACACGATGGCCCGGCATATAGAGATGTGAGGGTCTGTGCAGACACAATGGCCCTGCGTGTAGAAATGTGAGGGTCTGTGCAGACACGATGGCCCAGCATATAGAAATGTGAGGGTCTGTGGAGACACGATGGCCCGGCCTATAGAGATGTGAGGGTCTGTGCAGACACGATGGCCCTGCATGTAGAAATGTGAGGGTCTGTGGAGACACGATGGCCCTGCATGTAGAAATGTGAGGGTCTGTACAGACATGATGGCCCGGCATGTGGAGATGTGAGGGTCTGTGCAGACACGATGGCCCTGCATGTAGAAATGTGAGGGTCTGTGGAGACACGATGGCCCTGCATGTAGAAATGTGAGGGTCTGTACAGACACGATGGCCCGGCCTGTGGAGATGTGAGGGTCTGTGCAGACACGATGGCCCGGCATATAGAAATGTGAGGGTCTGTGCAGACACGATGGCCCGGCATGTGGAGATGTGAGGGTCTGTGCAAACACGATGGCCCGGCATATAGAGATGTGAGGGTCTGTGCAGACACGATGGCCCGGCATATAGAAATGTGAGGGTCTGTGCAGACACGATGGCCCGGCATATAGAGATGTGAGGGTCTGTGCAGACACGATGGCCCGGCATATAGAGATGTGAGGGTCTGTGCAGACACGATGGCCCTGCGTGTAGAAATGTGAAGGTCTGTGCAGACACGATGGCCCAGCATATAAAAATGTGAGGGTCTGTGTAGACATTTTGGCCCTGCGTGTAGAAATGTGAGGGTCTGTGCAGACATGATGGCCCTGCGTGTAGAAATGTGAGGGTCTGTGCAGACATTTTGGCCCGGCGTGTAGAAATGTGAGGGTAGAAACACTCCACAGACATGCCTTGCTATCTTCGTTTCATTGGTATACATGTTTTCGTCATTTTAAGTAACAAGAGTCGAGTAAGTTGTCATACCCTTCTACTTCTAGTCATTTAACTCCTACTCGGGTGATGAAATCAGCTAGCTGTCTGACAACCCCACCCCACTGACTACAAGTCGTGTAATGTGACATTGGCTTGGGAGAGAAGAATTTTAGTTAATAATCACGGTTATGTTTCTTTGATGTTTGATTCCCAGTTTTAGTTTTAGCTTGGATGCTAGAATTATTAAACTTTCTAGTTTTGACCCTTTTAGCTCTGTTTAGCAATTTTCCCCTTGTTGTTATATTAGAATTGCTGGCTTCCAGCCCGGCCACAATAATACGGAGGTCTAGTGTGTTCAGCTCATCCTGTTGCCAGAATGAGCTGAGTGAACGTGGCAAAGTCAAGAAAATCAGTCGAGGAAGAACAACAGAATCGTTTTGTGTAGTCATTACCAGAAACGCTGCACAAACGTGTCTTGCTGTCTTCATTTGGTTGGGTGTACATATTTTATTCAAGTCATGGAGTCGCGTATTTTGTCATGTCCTTCTGTTTCTAGTCATGTAAATCAATGGACTCTGGCAACAGGATCAGCGATCATAAAGTCTGACATCCCCACTGATTAGAAGGTGTGTAATGTGACATCAGCTTTAAAGAAAAGAATTTTAGTTAAAGATCACATTTTGTTTTTGATGCTAGAATTATTAGACTTTGTAGTTTCTGTTTAAGTCCTTCTCTGATAATCCCTTTTATCTCATAAGCATTTTGAAAGTGAACTGCCAGTGGCTCAATGGCAATTGCAAATAGCAGTGGTGACAGGGGGCATCCTTGTCTAGTACCAAGTTCTAGTTTGAAGTAGTCTCAAATAATGCTGTGAACACAAACTGAAACTTCTGGACTAGTATACAGTAGTTTGATCCATGCACATATGTTCGGGCCAAACCCAAATTTCTCCAGTGTAGTAAAGAGGTAGTTCCATTCAACCATATCAAATGCTTTTTCTGCATCCAACGATATATGACCTCCGGGGTGTTAGACTTTGTGGGTAAATATGTTACATTAAACCGGCGTTGAAGATTAGACTTAGACTTTCTAGTTTCAATCCTTTTGGTTCTGTTTAGCAAATTTTTCCAAAGAAAGGTAAGGAAGAAGTTCAAGTAGAACAGAATTGTTTCTGTAGTCATTAGCAGAAATTCTGTGCAGACACATTTTGCTATTGGTATACGTTATTTTACTAATTTTAAGCTGTGGAGTCATGTAATTCGTCACGCCTTTTCGTGTTATGTAAAGTGACAAGCTCATCATGTTGTCAACATGAACTGAGTGAAAATGTGAAGAAATTATTGTTCTAAATCAGCCCAGGAAAAACAGCAGAATCGTTTTGTGTAGTCGTTTGCGGAAATGCTGTACAGACATATCTTGTGAACTATTTTTTCCATCGGTGTACTTACTTTCCTCGATGTAAAAGTCGTAGAGTCGTGTAATTTGTCATGCCTTTTAGTTTCTTATTATCCATAATAATAATAATAATTATTATCCATCCAGCCATTTTCCAACCCGCTGAATCCAAACACAGGGTCACGGGGGTCTGCTGGAGCCAATCCCAGCCAACACAGGGCACAAGGCAGGAACCAATCCCGGGCAGGGTGCCAACCCTCCGCAGGACACACACAAACACACCCACACACCAAGCACACACTAGGGACAATTTAGAATCGCCAATCCACCTAACCAGCATGTCTTTGGACTGTGGGAGGAAACCGGAGTGCCCGGAGGAAACCCACGCAGACACAGGGAGAACATGCAAACTCCACGCAGGGAGGACCCGGGAAGCAAACCCGGGTCCCCAGGTCTCCCAACTGCAAGGCAGCAGCGCTACCCACTGCGCCACTGTGCCTAATAATTATTATATAGCGCTTTTCTCATTACTCAAAGCGCTCAGCACTTGCAGGTTAAGGGCCTTGATTAAGGGCCCAACAGAGCAGAGTTCCTTTTTGGCATTTACAGGATTCGAACCAGCAACCTTCCGATTGTTAGTGCAGATCCCTAGCCTCAGAGCCACCACTCCGCCTATCCATCCATTATCCAACCCGCTATATCCTAACCACAGGGTCATGGGGTTCTGCTGGAGCCAATCCCAGCCAACACAGGGCACAAGGCAGGAAACAAACCACGGGCAGGGGGCAAGCCAACCGCAGGTTTCTTATTATGTAAATTTATATTTTCAAGTGACAAGCTTATCATGGTCCCAGCAAGAGTGAAATTGGGTATGTGAAGAAATTATCGTTCTAAATCGGCCAAGGAAGAACAGAGTCGTTATGTGTAGTCGCTAGTGGAAATGCTGTACAGATATATCTTGTGAACTTCTTTTTGTCAGTGTACATACTTTCGTTGTTATGAAAGTCGCAGATCCGTGTGATTTGTCATGCCCTCCTATTAACAGACGTGTCAATCGATATACTCGGGTGACAAGATCAGCGACAGCAGTCATCAGGACTAACATCCTCTGTGACTAGAAGTTGTGAGATGTGACATTGTGTGATCATTTGATCGTGTGCGATAAGCATGGACTGGCGCCCATCCAGGGTTTTGTTTTTTTTTTTTTTTTTGGCGCTGCACTCGGAGCCTCTGAACCGGATTTAGCAGGTTTGAGAGTGAATCGACGAATGATAACGCATCGCCTGAAGCCATATAGCCCCTATTCAAATCCAAACGTAAAATTTGCATCGGTATTTAACGTTGCATGATCTGGCAGGTTTACTGCAAAGGCACCGATATCACCAATGTGAAAAACTAAAAAACAAACCCTAACTGCTTATTCTGTTTGCCAGCCACTTTACTGAACATCCAAATCTTAACTGTACAAGTGAGACGTGGCACAAACTAAACATCATCGCTCAAGCAAAGCAGAAGTGCAACATCGATTTGAGCCAGACCGGCCCGCTTCCTTTTTGCATTTTAAAGCTGTGCCTGTTCACCGTTTGCGTCATTCCAGTTCAAGAAGGAACCCTTTCAAATGATTCCCCCCCCCACCCCCCCATTGATCCATGGTGACAGGAATCTCACGTTTGGCCTCCCACCCATCTTAAATAGTGTTACCTCCTTCATTGACTTTTTCTGTTCAAGCTGAAGTAATGACATTGTCAATCCGCACGATTTACATCTTTACATTTTAACAATAAATCAGCCCACTTCTCAACGTTTAAGGCCACAAATAAATCTGATTAAGTACTCGGCAGCTATTGTAGCACACCCAAAAACTCCTAACCAGCCCTCTTGGGGAAAGAAGAAGAAAGAAAGACTATTGGGAGGGAAACAAAGAAAATAAGTAACAATATACATTAAACCAGTGGCTGTTTCCAAAATATTCTTAAGCTAACGGTTTGAACTCTGGAAGAGTTTGTTTAAACTGAGAGGGTTTAGCACATCTATAGAGCCTTTTTATACAGTAGATTAGCAGGGCTTTATAAATTTAGGTCAGCGGTCCCCCAAATCCAGATGACTGTGATTTACACCCTTTGGCAGTTCCACTTTAAGCACTTTGACTTTATGGGAAACAAACCCAATTTCTGTGTAGACCCCAAAGCACCATCCCCGAATTGTGTGCCATGCCGGTACCACCACAGTAATGGCGTCTGAGTGGTCCACAACAATGTGATGGTACGGGTTCAGTATGCGTATGCGAAGGCTTTTTATATATTAGCATGTGTTTATTTAATAGTCCTGCCAGTACTGTGAATCCCACCCTTTTGCTGCCCTTGCTGCAACAGATAAGCAATAAGACTCACAAGTGGTGTAGAGGGTGGAGTTTAGTTTTGAGGGGGGCGGGGATCAGCGTTCTCGTTAGCTGCCATTGGCCCCCATCCAGACTCTTTCCCTCTCACATGTTCTTGTAGGTGAAGCAGGGCCAGTGCCAACCTGAGCTATCTAGGGTTGGCACTGCACTCCATGCGACTCCAGTGCATATTTTTTTGTTTTGTAGAGGGCCCCCCCCCCCCCCGTATAAAAAACAAGAGACGTCTGTCAGCCTACAGTGCTATTGAAACGGGCTTAGTGAAAGCCAAGTCCTTGCGCATGTTTTGATAATGTGGTTTTTGTGTTGTGGGCACAGCGTTTCTAGGCGCTGGCACTCTGCACAGAGCAGCACGCCAGATGTTTTCTAAGGGGACATATTCAAATTCCCTACTGCCCTGGAAACTCAGCTGCAAGCTAATTGTGGTGACACCACCATCTGGAGTCCTGCACGGATGGCCTTACGTGAAATAATAAAAAAAAAAAATTAATACTCGGGGAGGGTGTTGGTTCATTACCGGGGTGCGGGTAAAGAGAAGCAAAATAATGTTAAACAATAAATAAATAATTGGCATCCTTACTCAAACAACAGACATTTAAAAAAAAAAAAAAAAGTGACCGTCTGTCGTTCCTTACATTCAACCATTTTGCGTCCTCGCAGGCGAGTGTCCAGACTGTGCTCTGAAGTGCTTTACTCCTCGTGCTTTACTCCTCCTGCCTTTCCTCCATTTTTTCTTTCTTTCCCCCCTTTTTTCGAGTCCCCGTGTCTTCCTTCCGCTATTTTACTTCAGGTGGGAATGTTCAGTTTTAGTGTGTGTTGTGTGTTTCTTTCTTTTTGTTTTATTTGATTTTATCTTCAAAGGGGTCTCCCTTTTCTTTGCCTTGATCATCTTTCACCCACCTCGGTCTTTTCTGTAAGGGTTCAAAAGCATATATTGGTATTTCTTGAAATTGTTGAGCAGATATTTAGGAGCATACATGTGCTCCTTGGGGTCCGCCAGTGGATACTCCTGTACCGTTCCGTCAAACCATCCCCCTGTGCGAATCAGGTCCCTGATGTAATTTAGATCCTTCTTGTCTTCATAATCTCCCCAGCGGGGAAAATCCCCATTCTGTGCCGAGGTGAGTTTGAAAAGGATCCCTTCTGGTGAAAAACACCACGAGCAGTGCCAGCCAGCAAAGTGGAACGGGCTACCGATGGACCACTGCACTAAAATATGGCCTGTGTTGTTCTCGTAGCTGCGAAAGCCAGGCATAGTGTAATACTCTCGCCTGCGGAGTTTGATGCCATCGTTTTCATAGACGTCATTCAGCATGCCAGTTGTGCAACCGGATACAACCTCCAGAGAGCCGGGCTGCTTCCAGAAGAAACCGTAAAGCGATTTTCGCATGTGAATGGCGAATGGTTCCGTCCAACCATCGAACAGCTTCAGAAACTGAATGCCCTCTCGGGCCGGGATTTCATCAGCATCGTTGATCACAAAGACGTCATCCCGCCGCAACCCTTTTATCCTCTGGATCCCATTCCGGGTCAGGTAGGTGCGAAGATAATCATCTGCGATCCAGCCATCCTGTCGGCCTCCTTCTGGGAAATGGTTAAGGAAGACATACAAGATCTTGTGCCGAATGTAGTCATAAGTGCCATTTTTCAGGCGTTCAAAGAAGTGGAGGGGCCGGTGGTCCCCATAGGCTGTGAAGTTGGATTCACAAATCATGAACACATCGACGATGTCACCTAGCTCGTGGAAACGCACATGCAAAAGGTCAAACTCGTGGTTGACGTTGATAGCGTTGATGACCCTCCTTGGTATCTCCCGAGGCGTCAGCCTCTCTTTGGTAGGCAGAGTCGAGTGCTGTACCATGGTGGGGACGCCACAGTAGGGGCCGTGCCATCCTTGCCTGCACACACACTTGACAAGGCGCTTTCCCCTCTTGAGTTTGGTTGTCAGTCTTGGCACAGCTACTGCATGGCCTGCCTCCTCTTCAACAAAGAGTAGCTTCCTTGTTGGGGGCTCCTGGCCTTCAGCTAGAATAGCCCTTCTCAACCGGGGATCCTTCATTGCCATATTGTCCTCTCTGGAGCGCTGGGATGGCGGTACTTTTCCATCTCTGTCTGCAATCTCGGTTCCCTGGCGAAAGCAAAGTGCTCCAGCCTTGGTCCGGATAAAGTCATGATTGGGCTTATCCTGTAGGATGAACATTTGTTTATGAATGGTTTCCAAACTCCAAACGGAGTTGAGGTGGTTGTTGAGATTCCGGTCTGCATATCTGGAGTTTTCAGGAAAATCTGGGATGTTCACATGTGGCTGGTTCTGGTTGTGCACAAAGAGGTGGGCCTGCTGTCCTCTGCTTTCCTGAAAGAAACAGAAAGAACAAAATTATATTTAATAACTAGCTGTCCCCCATAGCTCCACCCGTGTAGTAGTGACGCATGACAAAACTTTAAAAATCAATAAAATAAAAAAATGTAAATATTTGTATTGAGTTTGAGAAGAATTTATATTGATAGCTTTCATATGCGAGGGCCCTCTTGATTTACAATATTTTTGGTTTTGCTATCAGGGGTGAGAATGTAGTGGAGATCTCTCTCAAAAATGTCAAAAGTTGGAAAGGTATTTGTGGCCAAGCGGAAAGTAGGTACCCTCCAACGTCAAACGTTGGCACCATATCTGATCGTTTTCAGCTTTGACAGGACAGTGTTCCCTACGTAGGGAGAAGAGCACATGGCCGTGATATCTCTGGCAATGAGCAGGTACCCTCTACAACACACGTAGCGGAGATCTCTCTCTCAAAAACGTCAAACGTTACTCTTTAACAATCTATAGGTGATCATGTCGGCTGAACAAACAGGTATCGCTAGCTAAGTGGAGGCAAGGTACGCTCCAACACGTGGCGAGAGGCAGAGCAACTCGAATGCGAGTGAGGATGGCCCCACCTGTCTCCCTGCTCCGGAGGTCCCGCCTCCTCCTTCCCTCGGCCCGCAACCTGTGTCTCGGGTTTACACGAAAAAATTAGTGCCGCAACCGAACTCTGACACTAAGTGCAATGAGAGAAGTCGCAAAGTCAACCGGAATGTTCAAGCAAATTATAGAAAATAACCCGATCTAAATCCGTTAATTGCATTCGTGAAAAGCGGCCAGACCTACAGACAGACATTGCATTATATATATATATATGCATATATATATATACAGTGGAACCTCGGTTTGTGAGTAACTTGATTTATGAGTGTTTTGCAAGACGAGCAAAAATTTTTAATAAATTTTGACTTGATAAACGAGCGAGGTCTTGCAGCACGAGTAGTACGTATACTCTTTGTCTGCTGAGCGTCATGTGATCACAACTGAGCTGATGGTTCTTCTCTCTCTCGCTGCAGGATTGTGGGCAATCGTCTCCTATTCTCTGTCTGAGTCGGCGTGCTTCACTCATAGTAAACATCCATACGAGAGTATTCTGTTTACTACAGCATTAGCATTGTGACTGTGTGTGAGCGCGCTCTCGCTCATGTGTGTGTATGAGTGTGTGCTGTGATGAGCAAGTCCCCATCTTGCACACTAAAACACAAAGCTGAGTCTCAGTACTTTAGCAACACCAGCTTTATTCAGCTTGAAACAGACACAGCAGTCAGGCAGGGCCCTGCGCATTTATAATGTTCCTTGTATCACCCATCGACAGCAGGCACTTATAGCATGTCCGCGATCTTCTCGGATTCACTTTTACGGCGAACTGCTACAGCGCTGGGAGACTGCGATTGCTTTGGAACGCTCTTCCGCGTGTCGTCCTGTTGGGTGGAATCCCACAAGAGTTTAGAAACTCACTCACACCAAAGGTAAAGTGCAGGTTAATTTGTTTTATGTATTTTTACTTTATATTTTGTATTAATCATTTTTATATGAATAGTTTTGGGTTGTGGAATGAATCATCTGAGTTTCCATTATTTCTTATTGGGAAATTCACTTTGATATACGAGTGCTTTGGACTACGAGCATGTTTCTGGAACGAATTATGCTCGCAAACCGAGGTTCCACTGTATATAAGATTAAGTGAGGTAAACACACTGCATAGGTTATGACTGTTGTTTTCTTAGTTCATGTTTAAGACAACTCAAATTACCTTATAGCATTATTAAATATATAACCGTTGGTTGCCATGCAGCACTCCTGGCCAAGACCCCTGTCTACCATTCTCTAGCGATGGCAGTTACTCACCAGATAACCAAGGTTATCTGAATTTTTTGATATACATCTTTGTTAGTTCCTGATTGGAAATTTCCTTTTCGCATGACCTTTTAGCATTTTACAGCACCCCTTTAACAATTTTTAGGTTAAGGGCTGTGCTCGAGAGCCAAACCCGAGTAGGATCATTATCTCAAAATCGGTTCAATACTTAAGCAATCTACTGACTTGGACCACTTCCGCACTGCTGCTTTTGCATTTAGTCTCCATTTTCATCCACACAAAGTCTTTCAAATGAAGACTTTTGAAAATACCCTCCAGAGATGCGTACTTCTGAAAACGCAGCCTCAGCGTTGTAATGTGGACAGGCGAAAACGCAGGCCATAAATTGCCTTCCGATTGGTTTATGCTTATTAATGTGGCCCTTCCTTGAGTGGATCCTGCTCATTACAACTTCTCATACCCTGACTGGTTAAAAATAAAATAATTTTTCAACATATGGTGGCAGATTTAGGTATTGGCGATACCCTATGCGGCTGCCCACATCCAAAAAACACAATTTCAGAATGGGGATTACAGCCTGAGCCGGTCAATCCATTAGGGATGTCGTTAATGTAAGTTAAGGGAGGACAGAATGTACACAGAAGGGCGCCAGTTATATAAGTGAAGGGGCGCATGCTCCAGACACGGAGGGTGAAATCTAGTAATGCCGTTTGTGTGGCGTCACCCAAGGAGGACAGTTGTCGAAGTCTAATACTGACTACCGGCCATGGGAGCCGTCCCACACCCTAGAGCTCTAAACGGGCTTCGACCAGCACGGAAGGGGTAAGTAACATATTATTAAAACATCATTTATGGGTGGAGTATGTCTTTAACGTCACCACAACAACATAAAACATTTACATCCAAACAGGTAAGACGCCTTGGACAAATACCTTTGTTCCTCCACAACAATACAACAATTGTACAATTCTGGATAGTTCCTTTTGCCACATAACAACAGTAAATGTATCATTAAAGTCAGGTAAATTATCTCTGCTATTTTCATAATAATAAGTACATCTGTAGACAATGGCTCATTGTTTGAAAAACAGCACCTGCTGGTCTTGACCATAAATCTGGTCCTGGAATGCGACATGTTTTCATTCTAACCATTTTCTTAATTAGTGACCAGTTTTTGCTGCTAATTGTCTTTTTCACTTACATCTTTTGTGTTTAAGACTCGGACCCTTTTAAATCAGCGGCAAGCCATGCCAGCCTTGGAGGGTCTTGTTCCAACCCAGTCTCTTTTTGAGACGTCATTTATTGCTCAAGTGCTTCAATGTATTTAGATCAGGGGTGTCCAACTCCTGTCCTGGTGGGCCCACAGTGGCTGCAGGTTTTCATTCTAACCAATCTCTTTATTTAGTGAGCCGTTTTTGCCGCTGATTAACTTGTTTTGCCTTCGTTTTAATTGACGTGACTCAGGCCCCTTTAGTTGTTTTTCTTTAAAGAGCAGCCAAACAATAATGAGACCCAAAACAAGCCACCACTTGACCTGCTAACCTTAAAATAAAGAAAGGTGAAGGTCTCGGTCATGTTGGTCTGCTCAGGTTACCAAAACGTCTTGACGGTGGTCTTAGAAAAAACAGAAAATCAGTCTGCTGTGACAGAATAATAATAATAATAAGATGCTGCAGATGGTCTATCAAATGGTTGTGGCTGGCGCCCTCTTCTATGCGGTGGTGTGCTGGGGAGGCCGCATAAAGAAGAAGGACGCCTCACGCCTGGACAAACTGGTGAGGAAGGCAGGCTCTATCGTAGGCACGGAGCTGGACAGTTTGACTTCCATGGCAGAGCGACGGGTGTTGAGCAGACTCCTGTCAGTCATGGAGAATCCACTGCATCCACTGAACAGGATCATCTCCAGACAGAGGAGCAGCTTCAGCGACAGACTGCTGTCACTGTCCTGCTCCACTGACAGACTGAGGAGATCGTTCCTCCCCCACACTATGAGACTCTTCAATTCCGCCCGCCGGGGGGTAAACGTTAACATTATTCAAAGTTATTGTATGTCTGTATACCTGCATTGTTATCACTTTTTAATATTTTCTTTATCAGTATGCTGCTGCTGGAGTATGTGAATTTCCCCTTGGGATTAATAAAGTATCTATCTATCTATCTATCTATCTATCTATCTATCTATCTATCTATCTATCTATAACGAGAGCAGCAACAAGTCATGATATTCAATAACGGCTTTAATTAACAGCAAGAATTGGCTTCTCATTAAGAAATTGGTTGGAGTGGAATTGGCTGGAGTCTGACATTCCAATTTAGCTGGTCGTCTGTTGGCTCATTTCATGTCTCATTTCTGTTTGGCTGTCATTTAATGAAGAAACGAATCAATTCAGAGGACTGAATCCTTAAAAACAGGGCTATTCAAATGAAGAGTAAAGGAGTTAATTAGCAGCGAAAACTGCTCGCTGATTAGGAAAAGGGTCAGAATGAAAACCTGCAGCCACTGCGGCCCACCAGGACCGGAGTTGGGCACCTGTGCTTTAGACTTTCCACTATTAATTGCTTATTTTAGTCTACAACAGTTGCATTTACTGATTTTAATGGCTCTTAATTATCAATAATATACAAAGGAACCAGCACTTCCCCACCTAACTGGTCTCCATTTACCCCTGTGTGTATTAATTGTGAACTATCTGGTTTAATAAAATATTTAGAAGGTTAGGATATAGCTGGATGGATGGATGGTTTTATGTCTTATCTAAGCATGGCAACCGTTTTTTACTGCCCCGGAGCATTGCAATCCACACACAGACCACAGGGAATGTGCCCCCTGCTGGCCTCAACAACGCGCAAGCTTTTCCCAGATCAGGGGTCCTCAATCTCAGTCCTGGGGACCCCCTGTGGCTGAATAATTTTGTTTTTAATTGGACTGCTAGCCTAATGAAGTGATTGGTTATTTCCCAGTTTCTGCGGTTTGGAGTTTTGGTCAATTTTTGTTATAATGTACTAAGCAGTTTTATGGGAAATGTATTTTTTTACTTTGTAACAATATTTTCATCCTGATTTTCATTGTTCTTGTCCAGGTTTTCTGGTTATTTAATCCATTATTTACTAATTAGTGGGCCTGACGCTGTAGTAGTTGAGGCCTTTCATCATCCGGTGTTGTTTTCCCAGGTGTCTGCGCAGCATTGTTTAAATTGTCATTATTAGGATACAACAAAAAAAAGCAAAATATACAGATAAAGGTCAAAAATCTTCCAAAAAAATAATGATTTAAGTGTTTAAATATATTGAAAATATAGAAATATCTCTAAATATTTTATAAACGTAAAAATTATTAACTATTATGCTTTTCTGACTGGAGAATAAGAGAAAAAGGTGAGCTAATTAAATTAGCTCAGTTATTTGCAACCCAAGTTTTCATAACAGTTTTAATTGCGCCCCCCTAACGTTTTTTTGAAACCCTAATAAAATTTATTCCTATATTTTTTACTGCCAATACACCGCTACAAGTTTAATATTTTCCTACGAATAGCGAAATTACGCCACATATGACAACATTCGCGCCCCCCAAAAAGAGAACCGCTGGCCTAGAGACACAGAGGGTCCCCAGTACCGAGCTTGAGATCCCCGGTCCTAGATGGTCTCCCAGTTGAGTACTGGCTGGGCCCAGACATTCTTAGCCTCAGGTGGGGGGGGACCTGTTCTCAAATGCAGGAGGTACAACTAACCTGCACCCATCATCAATGTGCAGCATCTACCGGCATAACGTGTCGGCGGCCATTCTTGTGCCAGAACGCTCACCACATTAGCTGTAAGGGGTGAGAGTGAGAGAGACAGATAGACAATTAGAAACAGATGATGATTAGGGGGGCCAGAATGGCCAGGCCATGTTGGACAGTTTAGCCCGGACATCGAGGTAATGCCTTCCTTTTTTTTGAAAGATGCCCAAAAACTGAGTAAGGACCTTGGTTTTTATGTCTCATCTGTGGCACATCACTAATTTTTGTACTACACTGGCACACAGGGTAAGCACCGCTTGATGGCCTCCCCAAATCCTCTTCCAGCATCAACCCAAGCTTTTCCTAGATGGTCTCACACCCAAGTGCTGCCCGGGCCCAAACATGATTAGCTACAAGGTGGAGGACCTGTTCTGACGTAATGGGGGGTACGGCCAACCTGCAGTCACCGTATCCCTCCAGCATCGGAGTTGTAGATCCCTGCTTTACAGCAATCGGCAAGTTTTGTTTTTTTTCTGTACATTTTATTGAATTTATTAAAAGCAAGTAACATTCCATTCAAGCAAGTCAAACTTGACAAAACTAAATTTAATTTAACCTCCACCCATGAGAAAGAGAGCAAGGCCAACAGCCAGAGGGCAACTTTCTTCTTCTTTTGGCTGCTCCCGTTAGGGGTTGCCACAGCAGATCATCTTCTTCCATCCCCCCCCCCCCCCAATTTAAATGCTTATTCTATTAATTAGATCCTGCTAGTTTTTAAAGTTTTGTACAGATCCTCTAAGATAGAATGTGATGTTTTCCATCACATCAGGTACCCACTGACTTACAATAGGAGAGTTAGGATTCTTCCAGTTTACGTGCCAATAGTGAAGTGAAGACAACTCCAGTTGGTTTGTCCTTCTCCACTTTAAGCCCCTTTGTGAGCCCACCAAACACAGCTGTTCTTGGATTAGGAGGGATTGTGACACCAAGTGACAGGCATTTAAAGATTTTGGCCCAGAATGATTTTAATTTGGTATACACCCTGTGGACTATCTGCCCCAGACACACATGGGCACAAAAACAAGTGCAAAATACACCCTTTTATTTTCTCTTTCTTAGCACACGGCGCACCAATCACCACCAATAACCTCAGTTTCTTCCTCTCTCTCTTTCTCTTTCTTTTTCTTCTTCTCTTTACTGCCTACACTCTTCCACACAATCTCAGTCCACCACCTCCCGAAATGGAGCGAGGCGGCCTCTTTTACAGTGCTCCAGGGGCACTCCGATCTTCCTTTGGCTATAAGGGTCCTTGGAAGAACTCTGCATGTTCCTGGATCCTCTACCGCACCCGGAAGTGCTACAGTCCATGGCTTGGGGGAGACTGTCCAGGCGACCCTGGCGGTGACCATGGACCCCAACAGGGTTGAACCTCCAAGGAGGCTGCCCCTCTAGCGTCCCAGGAGAGGTATTGTTGTGGATATGTCCTGTTCCCCGGTCCTTCCATCATCGAGGAGTCCCAGCCGTCTACCACACCCAAAACATGTCACCCAATGAGACTGGAGCTCGGCTGCAATGTCCACAGGTTGGATTTTGCCCTGGAAACATTTTGGAAAAATTTTTTTTAAACAAGATAAATGTGCTCGATAAAAGATTTTAAGTTGAATAATTGTATGGTGTGCACATATGGTGCTCGAGTGAATTCTGTGCATGGCTGCCTTCCACTCCTTTTCTGAAATGTTGAGTAAGAGATCTTTCCCCCCTCCCCACTGTACCTCTGGGATCTTTGAAAGGAAGAGACTTTAAAATGTTTTTATATATTACAGAAATGCGGCCCGAGTCCTCAAGGCTGATCAATATTTCTTCTGGAATAGAAGGAGGTGGGAGGTGAGAAACTGAGCAAATCGCCAATGTTAGTGTTTCTCAGCAGAGTCCCTTGTTGTGTAATCTTTTAACTTCTAATAACCTCATTAAATATTTCAGTCTGGATTCCGGGCAAAGTACAGCCGTGATACTCCCTTAGTTACAATAAAGCACAATTTGCTTGACGTAGCAGGCTTGTGGCACATTGCATTTTTACGCTTTAGGCTTCAGTGTGGCGGCTGATATTTCCCTGTCCAGCATTCTGGGTGTTTTAGGGCACAAAGGTTCTGGTGTCACAAGCCAAACAGCACAAATTACTGTCGGTCACTTG
This sequence comes from Erpetoichthys calabaricus, assembly GCF_900747795.2. Classification (NCBI taxonomy): domain Eukaryota; kingdom Metazoa; phylum Chordata; class Cladistia; order Polypteriformes; family Polypteridae; genus Erpetoichthys; species Erpetoichthys calabaricus. The sequence goes on from NC_041405.2 coordinate 13,484,397, forward strand.
AGTCAGTTGTTGTTCTTTATGTATACTAGAGGGTCAGCCCCCTGCTCGCTTCGCTCACCCACCCCCATGTTTGGTTTACCGGATATACAATTTAAAGAGATTGTTATTTTCATGGGAATTGTTAAATATGCATTATTATTTTCACTTTAAAAACTTTTGTAAAAACAATACTTGCCCTTTATTTCCAGCCCTGGGCGTGGTTACATCTCTTTCTCGCAAGACGCATAACGCTGCTCGCGTTGTGAAGGAAGGGCGGCTGAACACATGCTAAGGATATGCCATCGGATCATCTGCTGTCTTTCTGCTGCTGGCGAATTGCCTGTTCTGCTTGTCGCATGTTGTTGTTTTAAGAGCTGGGAGCACATGATGCGTGTCTGCCAAAAGCAATCCAACAACTGCTAGGTTAGATGTCTGTGGACTTGTTTTAAATGATGGCTCACTGCCTTGTCTGCGTGATTTTGTAAAAACAGTAACTGTCCTTTATTTCCGGCCCCGTGCGTGGTTAAATCTCTTTCCAACAGGACGTATAACGCTGCTCGTGTTGTGAAGGGGGGGGAACAGCTGCTGTTGCGCTGCCTGTCGATCATTTTAAAGCCTGTACAGCCGCTATCCTTTTTGCCACTTCGTGTCTCTGCTGCTCGCGTTGTGATCGCTTCTCCGTGATCCTAAATATACACCTGACCGAACTGTGTTTTCTTTGAAATTAAACTTGTCATTACTTTAACTGTTGCGGGACCACAGATTCTCATAGCGTATGGTCCATTATTGCGTAAGTCTACGTTTTGTGCATTGAATGGTGCAAAGGCAAAAAGACTTTGTTTTCTGCTCTTTGCCTTTTATTTCTGACCTCGCTTTGTCCTGCTATTTTTTCAGTTACACCTGTTCCTGATGATTAATTTCCTTTTGTTTGCACTAATGCGATCTTTTAGTCGTCGACGTTTCAGTTATAACGTATTGTCCTTTATACGCTTTATATGCACTGAGACCCCTGGATCTGTGTGTGCTGCGTGTCTTTACACTACTGATTTTTTTGCTGGCCGTGCTCTGATATTGCTTGTAAGTAGGGCATGTCTTGCAAGAATCTCACGTTCTATATCCCCACGAGACGCTCCGTGGCCATTCTCTTTCGTCTCGCGGGTCTTTTATTTGTCTTCCGTGATCTAACGTGAAGATCACGTATCGTCTCCTAGTCATTCCCTCCCACAGGATTTTTTTTATAATAGAGATATAATAGAGAGACAGGAAACAAAAGAAGAGTTTCGGCCGAAAAGGTCCATCACTAGCTTGGCTTTCTTTCCCCTAACTGCTCTAACAAAGCAGGGATGTTCTGCTCCTCTTTGAGCCGACGCTCACTCAGATCAAAACCAGACATGTCACGCAGATGGTGACAGACGGCCCGAAGGCAACGAGCCTCATGACCAGCAACAATGCATTACAAAATGGCCAGAATTTGGTCTTTGGTTAGATCACGGGTGTTGAACTCCGGTCCTGCAGGTTTTCATTCTAACCATCTTCTTCATTAGTGACCAGTTGTTGCTGCTGATTAACGTGCTTTGTCTTAGTTTTAACTGACGTGACTCAGGCCCCTTAGTTGTTTCTTTCTCCTTAATGAGAAGCCAAACAATAACAAGACACACAACGAGTAGCCAAATGACCAGCTAACCTGAAAATAAAGAAAAGTGAAGGTCTCGGTCAGGATGGTCTGCTCAGGTCACCAAAACATCTTGACGGTGGTTTTAGAAAAAACAGGAAATCAAAAGTCCGCTATGGCAGAATGAGAGGACCAACAAGTCAGGATATTCAGTAGTGGCTTTAATTAACAACAAGAATCGCCTTCTCTTAAGAGATTGGTTGGAGTTTGAAATCCCAGTTTAGCTGGTCATCTGTTGCCTCATTTCTGTTTGGCTGTCATTTAATAAAGAAATGAATCAATTCAGAGGACTGAATCCTTAAAAAACAGGGCAATTAAAATGAAGGGTAAAGGAGTTAATTAGCAGCGAAAACTGGTCACTGATTAGGAACAGGGTTAGAATGAAAACCTGCGGCCACTGCAACCCACCAGGCCTGGAGTTTAACACCCTTGGGTTAGATTATTCATCACTTTGTCATTTTTATGCTAGACATCAAGTGTATAAACACAAGATGGAGAACACAATTAAAGGAAAGTAGACTTATAGAATAATGATAGCACTTCCCAGTTTTATTGGGAATTAATGGTGATACCAGGGAATGATAGGCACCTAATGGAAAAAACAAACACATCAGCATCAGGGGACATACAGGAGCTCATAAACTCAGGAAATGGAGAACTTGAGGCACCAAAACCAAAATGCAAATCGAATTCAAAGACAGGAAACAGAAGAGTTTCAGCCAAAAAGGTCCAGCACTAGCTTGGCCTTCTTTCCCCTAACTGCTCTAACAAAACAGGGATGTTCTGCTCCTCTTTGAGCCAACGCTCACTCCGATCAAAACCAGACACGATGGCAGATGGTGACAGACGGCCACGTGGAAGGCAACGAGCCTCATGACCAGCAACAATGCATTACAAAATGGCCAGAATGAAGACCAAAATAGCAACGCAGAACTGCAGTGGATTCAGAAAGTATTCAGACCTCTTCACTCTGCACCCCTTGTCGTGTTGTAGATTTAAATTTTAAAATGGATACATTTGCAATTTTTGCCCAGCAATCTACTTTCCACAACCCCTAATGGCAAACTGAAAACATGTCTTTGGAAAAACGGCGAAGGTCACCACCGTTGTCTAATAGGCCTTGAATTCAGGATATGAAGGGTTGGGTGGCACCAGTCTGAGGTCCAGGATGCACTGGAGCAGATCTCTCTGGGCTTTGCTCTGATCAGCTTTCCCTTGACTCCGACTGTTGCCGCCACCACAAAGCTTCACCTTCAGAATATCACAGAGCAGCTCGTGAGAGGCACCCAATTTTCCTCCGGATGTGACATTTAGAATTAAGGCCAAAAAAGTTTAAGGTTGGTTCTATCAGATCACGAAAATCTTGTTTCTCACATTGAGAGTCCTTTAGGTGTCATTTCGCAAACTTTGTAGAAGCGTATATATTTAAAAATTGACGATCTGCAAATATTCAAAGAGAATCATGGGCATATATGAAAACAAGCATTATATCATAGTGCACGTTAATATAGTAAGGGTTAAATCACAAGAAGGCCTGTGCCTGTATATTTTTTTTTTATTTCTCTTAGCAAGCTTGTAACCACCGATATTTGATAAGTCAAGGTCAGGTATGCCGAGAGGGGCTGACCGGCAAACAACCCTTTCTGTGTGGTGAACGTGAGCCGAGGCCTAGAAATAATGGTGGCAGGTACTGGACGGGTACAAGGTGGGGAGAGGGCCTGTCAAGTGGGCATGATGGACAGAACAGAGTGCTCCACTCATTAGGCTGGGAAGTATTGGTGGAGCCAATCAGAGGCAGGACCAAGGCCATGGGGTATTGGGAGTCTGATAAAGGAGCTAAGTGAGGTAAGCTCTTGATAAGAACTGTAATAAAAGTAAGATGGCCCCATTGCTGCATGCTCAATTCACCTGAATTGAGTTTGTATGTGCATTGCACAATAAAGCTCAATTCTGCTGCCTCTCCTGAGGCTCCGAGTGCCTTCTTTGGGCGAAGGGTGCCCATCTCCACTTCGACAACTCGAGGCCGGTTTTAACCAATAGAGACTTCTGTCAAGAAAGTCCAGATCGGTAGAGAGTTACAGTGATGGTTAACGCTCTGGCAGTTTCTCCCATCTTCACATACCGTGTTTCCCCAAAAATAAGCCCTAGCATGACTTTCAAGCTGCTGTGTAATATAAGCCCTAGTCAAGATCGACAGCTGAAAAGTAAGGCGCCTAAGGCCAGGTTTATACTTCACGCGATGTGATGTGTGTGCCGAAACATCCATTAAATTCTGAGGACACCTTGCCACAATATCTCTGAAAAGGATATTGATTACAACCATCAGTTTGGGGATGCGCCCATTCCTGCAGCATCAGCGCGAGATAGAAACAAAATCCGTGGACGGGGCATGAGCTCATCACAAGGTAAACACACACACACACAGGCGTCATTGTAGTTTTACCAAATCCCCAAACCTTCATGTCTTTGGATGGAAAATTGAGCCCACTGTGGAAACCCACCAGGAAAACATACAAACTCCAGGCAGAGATCACAAGGGACAGGACTCCTTGCAAGACAGCAGTGCTACGCTCTGCCACCGTGCCACCTCATATGTGTAACTATTAGCAGTATACATTATTTAAGCAAAGTTAACGATTTATCTGTAAAATGTAATACACATATTTTAATGCATTTCATCATGAAAGTGGTATCATGTATAATCTAAGAATTGTAAATGTGCAGAGAGCTGGAGTATTATAAATTTAACCAGCAAACCCCCGATTCTCGAAAGAATCGGAAATCCAGGAATGGCAGTCACTTTCTGTTCCCTCCGATCTTTGGAGGGATGAAACATCACGGAGGGTGGGTGCGTCTTGGGAAAGTTTTCATCTAATTAAATAAATACATTTGTACTAAAGCCGTTTCTTTTTGGAGCCATGACTCCTTTGGTTGTGGTGTTTCAGAAGCGTGTTGTAAGCACCTTCGTTCATTGTTTTTATCCATGCGGTCAAGTTTTTGTTTTTCTATGGCTGTGTCATTAGCTAGAAGTGGTTTCCTGACAGCGGCGGATTCGCGTGCTGAAGTGACCATGGCGGCGGAACACCGAAGACTTGGACAGGTTGTGTTGTTTGGGGGTCACCCACTGACTCTGGGAAGACGCCGCGTCTGACTGTGGGGCGGGTGCCACAGCGCAATATGCGCCTCGGTGGGAAGCCGCTGCGTGAAGACATATCATGGAGGGTATATGCGGTGGTGTGGGTGGTCGCGTCCGGGCCGTTTCTGTGTTTTCTTTGGTTTGAGCCGTGACTCCTTTTGCAAGCGCGTTGTAGGCACGCGCGGCAGGCGCAACAGCGTTTTGGGACGCCGCTGCGTTTGACTCTGGACTCTGGGGCGGGCACCAAAGTGAATGACCGTTATGCGATCTACATTACTGACACAGTGGAGTAGAGCAAGTGTAGTTTACAGGTGGCGGGCTCAATGCAGTGCGGAAGTGCGCGTGACATCCAGTTTACAACCTTCTCGTTTCTGTGTTTTCTGTGCAGTGCAGCAGTGCGCCTCGATGTGCCCAGCGCCCTGCGTCCATATCCGGTTTACAACCTTCGGTTAGTAAGATGGATGTGTTCTGTGTGGCGATGCTGCTTGTCGCTGCTGTCAGGTCAGGAGGAAACCCCAGAAGCACGTAGCGATTAACAACTGGGTCGGTTTTAAGATGACGTTTACGATGGTCTGCTTTAATGATAAAGTAAACTACAAGGTTAAAGTGAACATTTAGAGTTTAAAGCCGAAATTTCCACTTTAATCACAAAATAGACCTTTTCATTATGTCCTTATTTTTTTTTTCTCTGTGGCTCAAATACGCTGCCGTACATTCTGAAGGTATTGTGAAGGTGCAAAAAATAAGGCGGCACAGAATATGGTACGCAAGACTTTTAAAATATATCGTGTCATTACTTTGGGAATATGCGACGCTTGACTATAAAAGCACCACAAATGCATGTGTATGTCAGCATTTTGCTTCACCACCTCGAACCATTCAAACATCGAAGCGCGCAAATCGACCCCGTAGGATCCTAAAAGCAGCAGGAGTAGCAAGAAATTCAGGGCTTGAATGTGGAGAGTTATGACAATATTCCAGAAGAAGACGACATGACTATTTGGATAAATTTGTATTGTTGTACATGAATAAATATAAGACATCCCCAGAAAATAAGCCTCTTATTTTTAAATAAGTGCATCTTTTGGAGCAAAAATTAATATAAGACCCGGCCTTATTTTAGGGGAAACACGGTAGGATTATCTATAATGATAACCCAAATGCATGACACTTAGAATTAGGGCCAAACAGTTCAATATTGGTTCCGGCAGATCATGAAAATCTTGTTTCTCACAGTCTGGGAGTTCCTTAGTTGACATTTCGGCAAACTCTAAGGCCGGCTTTAACCGAGGAGAGGATTCTGTCAAGGAAGTCCTGATCGGGGGGTAGTTACAATGATGGTTGTCCATCTGGAAGTTTCTACCATCTTTACACAGGATTTTGAGAGTTGACTATCAAGTTCTTGGTCACCACTCTTAAAATGAGACCACCTTGGGCTGATTCAAATGATTGAGCATGATTAGGAGAGGCAGACACCTCTCTCATAGTTGATCGAAAACCAAGCTGTGAGGTTGAAGGAGTTGCCTGCAGGGCTTAGAGAGAGGATTGTGTTGAGGCAAAGATTGAGCTGAATGGTGCAGTGAAACTGAAACCCATTCAAATCCTGGCACAGTCACAATCTGGGCAGAGGGGGCCATTTCCCACTCTGTCCCCACCATAGGTCAACTGGTTATTTACAGGGCCTTGTGAAATTATTCAACTTCGGGGTTTTTCTTGTTTTGTTATGTTATATTACAATCCGGAATTAAAATGGATTTTCATTTGCATTTAACAAAATAGTCCAGATAGTAATAAAATACCTTGTATACAGTAATCCCTCGCTATATCGCGCTTTGACTTTCGCAGCTTCACTCTATCGTAGATTTTATATGTAAGCATATCTAAATATATAAACGCAGATTTTTCGCTGCTTCGCGGGTTTCTGCGGACAATGGGTCTTTTTACTTCTGGTACATGCTTCCTCAGTTGGTTTGCCCAGTTGATTTCATACAAGGGACGCTATTGGCGGATGACTGAGAAGCTACCTAATCAGAGCACACAGTTAAGTTCCTGTGTGCTGATTGGCTCAGCGACGGAGTGCTGCATTAACCAGGAAGTCTCATCTCACTCATTCAGCATTAACGTGCTCCTGCTTCAGGGGCCGTGTCCAAGCGCCAACAGAAGATGCAAATGATTGCAGAAAAGGTAAAAGTTTTGGATATGTTGAAGGAAGGGAACAACCATACCGCTGCAGGACACCATTACGGCATCAATGAGTCCACGATTCTTTTTATTTAAAAAGGAGGAAAAGCATATAAGATCTACGGTCGCAGTGTCCTTTAACCAGGGTGCAAAACGAGTTTCAAGTGAACGTGATAAGGCAGTAGTCTGGATGGAATCTGCTTTAGGGATTTGGATTGAAGAGTGCTGGAAGAACAACAACAGCGGTGCTACAGTTGCCTGAAGAGGCTCCTTTAGAAGAGCTGTAACGCTATCCTTTGTTGTGCAGTAAAATTAAACTCCTCGTTATCGGACAAGTCGTCGTGTCATTGTTGGTGAGTAACCATAATTAACTGTCTACGTACAGTACTTAGTACATGTACATAAGTTTAGTGTCACTGTACACACATTTTACTGTATACAATTTTTCTTGCATTGTACGTATTTATTGCTGGTGGCCTGTCTGTCGTAATGGCTGTAACATATGTGATATCGGAGACGCTCGATATCTTTAAAGTAATATTTAGGTTTTACTGTATATAAACTGTGTTTACATAAATAATTTCAACGAATCTTACCTAATATCTAAGAGAATACAAAGGGTTTATGCTGTATAATTGTGCGGGAAATGTTTATAATAGTGTGGAAGAGTTTATAAGGGCTTAAAATATATAAAAAGAACCATATGAACATATGGTTTCTACTTCGCGGATTTTCACCTTTCGCGGGGGGTTCTGGAACGCAACCCCCGCGATGGAGGAGGGATTACTGTATACATAAAAAAAGCTGTGAATGCACATGTATTCATCCCCTTTGCTATGAAACACCTAAACAACATCTGGTTCAACCAATTAAACTTCACAAGTCCCATAATTAGTTGATTCGGGTCCACCTGCGTCCAATCAAAGTGTCACATGATGTCCTGTTCTGAAAGGCCTCGGACTCTGCAACACCACTGAGCAGGCAACATGACGACCAAGGAGAACTCCAAACGGGTCAGAGTTGGGTTAAAAAAAAAAAATCCCAAATTTTGAATATCTTACAGAGCACCATTAAATCCATTACAGGCAGTCCCCGAGTTACAGACATCCGACATACTAAAACGGGGCCGCAGCTGCTTCTTCATCTGTCTGGGGGACGTGACGCAGGCTCCTCAGTGACTGTCGCTCCATTATCTCCAGCCTGGGGACGCTGCAAGCGGTGGCTGGAGGGGGTCGGTTTCTCTGCTCATGTAGTGTAGTGTAGTGTCGCTTGGGCGGCTCCGGTTAATGAATGGGGCGGTGGGGGCCGCGCTGCATTCATTCTCAGTGGGCGGCTGGGTGTGCAGTCACCACTCTTAAAATGACCTTTCTCTGCAGATTGCTCAGTATGCCCAACTGCCACCTCAAGGAAGTGTTGTGGTTCTTCCAAACTTCTTCTGTTAAAGAATTATGGGTGGCCACTGTGCTGCTGGGAGCCTTTAATGCTGTGGAAAGGTTTTTGATCTTTGCCTCAACACAATCCTCTCTCTAAGCCCTGCAGGCAACTCCTTCAACCTCACGGCTTGGTTTTCGCTCAACTATGAGAGAGGTGTCCGCCTCTCCTAATCATGCTTAATCATTTGAATCAGCCCAAGGTGGTCTCCAAACATCTAAATGATGATCAATTGAACGGGATGCAAATTTTCAATTGCCAGAGCAAAGTTTGTTTTTTTTTTTCCTCTTCCTAAATTTTAATAAATTTGCAAATATTCCCAAAATCCTGTTTTCACATTTTCATTCCAGGCTATCGAGAGTTGCTTCAGGTGGGGAAAAATGAATTTAAATGATTTTAACTCAAGACCGCAACATAACTAAATGTGAAAATAGTGAAGGGTACCTTCTGTAAGAGTTTAATTGTATCCGATTCTGTACTCAATTTTGAGGTGTACCTCACCTTATAACCAAAATGTGGACTGCTGGTAGGAGGCCAGAGGCCCCCCCAACACTGATAGGAAAGTACTGGCCTTCTAGCTGGGCACCTGAATGACCTCTTAGGAAACAAAAGTGGGATGTGTGGACCAGCACAGGAAGCCACCATGGGCAGGGACACCAGGCCAAAGCTCTTTCTAGTGGTGACTTGGGACGCGGCCTTGCCGAGTCCGGGAGACATGTAATGGTGGTACCTGAGAGATAAGAAGAAGGAGACAGCAGCAGAGGAGGGAGAGATGAACGTTTGGTGAAAACCTGAGAGACCAGCCTGACATGGAGGAGCTACTAGGATTGTGTATTCTGCGTTGTACGGTTTCCTTTCTTATTTTCTCTAAAATGTTTTTTTGAAGAGTAGAGCCATTTTGAGAGAAACTTTGCATAATTCTGGGTATTCCCCGGTTTCTAAAACCACTTCTTTTTTGAAACTGGCTGTGTCAGGGTTTTGCCCCGATACTAAGCCGGGTGTAGCAGGTGTCAGAGCCTCATTCCGGAAAGAGCAGACCATAGAGCAGAGTTCCAACTCTGCAGAGCGTCGACTCACCCTGAGCTTGGTCTTATTTGCCTTTGCATTTATCGTTTACTTGTACTTATTCACGCCATCGAGTGCCTGTTTATTTTTCTGTGACTCTATCGTTATTGAAAGGTGTGACCAGATTGGTGCCCAAACATTTCTTTTGTAGACATTGTGTTCCCTCGATTAATGACACAGAATGAAATATTAGCATTGTGCTGGCAGCTGCAGTGGAATTACATCGAGTTTCAATATGTAAAAAAAAAACTTTCCAAGAGAAGCCAGCTAGAATCACACAACCTAAACGACGGGGCTAAAGTCATCTGAAGAGAAAGTCGCAACCTAAATGTGGAAGTCAGAAAACTGTAACAAGAATAAAAACGTATTGAGTACAGTCAGGGCGTCTGCAAACAAAACCAAACTGCCATCACAGCTGCCATGGAAGTCCAGGTTGGGGTTTTCCAGGCCCTGCAAGTACATCTCTCACATCTCCCACCCTCACGCTGAAAGGCACTAAGTGACGTCGAGCTGGATGGTGCAGTGAAACTGATAACCCATTCAAATCCTGGCACAGTCACAATCTGGGCAGAGAGGGGGCCATTTCCCACTCTGTCCCCACCGTAGGTCAACTGGTTATTTACAGGGCCTTGTGAAACTAGGTAGGAAATACGGTAGGATTTTCTATAATGATAACCCGAATGCATGACACTTAGAATTAGGGCCAAACAGTTCAATGTTGGTTCTGGCAGATCATGAAAATCTTGTTTCTCACAGTCTGGGAGTTCCTTAGTTGACATTCGGCAAACTCTAAGGCCGGCTTTAACCGAGGAGAGGATTCTGTCAAGGAAGTCCAGATCAGGGGGGTAGTTACAATGATGGTTGTCCATCTGGCAGTTTCTACCATCTTTACACAGGATTTTGAGAGTTGACTATCAAGTTCTTGTTCACCGCTCTTAAAATGAGACCACCTTGGGCTGATTCAAATGATTGAGCATGATTAGGAGAGGCAGACGCCTCTCTCATAGTTGAGCGAAAACCAAGCCGTGAGGTTGAAGGAGTTGCCTGCAGGGCTTAGGGAGAGGATTGTGTTGAGGCAAAGATTGAGCCGAATGGTGCAGTGAAACTGAAACCCATTTAAATCCTGGCACAGTCACAATCTGAGCAGAGGGGGCCATTTCCCACTCTGTCCCCACCATAGGTCAACTGGTTATTTACAGGGCCTTGTGAAATTATTCAACTTCGGGGTTTTTCTTGTTTTGTTATGTTATATAACAATCCGGAATTAAAATGGATTTTCATTTGCATTTAACAAAATAGTCCAGATAGTAGTAATAACTCCTCTGCATCGAGAGGAGTCAGATGAGGTGGCTCGGTCATCTGATCAGGATGCCTCCTGGACACCTCCCTGGTGAGGTGTTCCAGGCACGTCTAACCAGGAGGAGGCCCCGGGGAAGACCCAGGACACGCTGGAGGGACTATGTCTCTCGGCTGGCCTGGGAACGCCTCGGGATTCTCCCGGAAGAGCTAGAAGAAGTGGCCGGGGAGAGGGAAGGCTGCTGCCCCTGCGACCCGACCTCGGATAAGCGGAGGAGAATGGATGGATGGATGGATAGTAATAAAATACCTTGTATATACATAAAAAAAAGCTGTGAATGCGCATGTATTCATCCCCTTTGCTATGAAACACCTAAACAATGTCTGGTCCAACCAATTAAACTTCACAAGTCCCATAATTAATTGATTCGGGTCCACCTGCATCCAATCAAAGTGTCACATGATGTCCCGTTCTGAAAGGCCTTGGACTCTGCAACACCACTAAGCAGGCAACATGAATATCTTGAATATCTTACAGAGCACCATTAAATCCATTACAGCAGGGGTGTCGAACTCAGGGCCTGGAGGGCCGCAGTGACTACAGGTTTTCATTCTAACTCTTTTCCTAATCAGTGCCCAGTTTTCACTGCTAATTAACTTGTTTTCCCTTCATTTCAGTAGCCCTGTTTTTAAGGATTCAGTCATCTGAATTGATTTGTTTCTTCATTAAATGGCAGCCAAACAGAAATGAGACGTGAAACGAGCCAACAGATGACCAGCTAAACTGGGATTTCAAACTCCAACCAATTTCACTCTAACCAGTCTCTTAATGAGAAGCTGATTCTTGCTGTTAATTAAGCCCGTTATTTAATTCAATGGCTTGTTGCTGCTCTCATTCTGCCACAGCAGACATTTCCAAATCTGTTGATTTTTCGGTTTTTTCTGTCATATGGTGGCTTGTTTTGTGTCTCATTATTGTTTGGCTACTAATTAAGGAAAAAGAGACAATTAAGGGGCCTGAGTCAAGTTAATTAAAACTAAAGCAAAAGAAGTTAATTAGCAGTAAAAAACGGCTCACTAATGAAGAAGATGGTTAGAATGAAAACATGCAGTCACTGTGGCCCTCGAGGACCGGAGTTCAACACCTGTGCATTACAGGTAGCCCCCGAGTTATGGACATACGACTTAGGAGCGGGGCCACAGCTGCTCCATCTGTCTGGGGAACGCGACGCAGGCTCCTCAGTAACTGCCGCTCCGTCATCTCTGGCCTAGGGAAACTGCAAGTGGTGTCTGGAGGGGGTTGGTTTCGCTGCTCACCCAGTGTAGTGTCCCTCGGGCGGCTCCGGTTGATGAATGGGGTGGGGGGGGGGGGGCTGCGCCCCATTCATTCTCAGTGGGCGGCTGGGTGCGCGGCAAGTGCTCGTGTGTAGGACGGAGGCTTGATGGGGCAGAAGGGGGCAGTTCACTGCCCGCCCACCATACAGCCTTGCAGTGTCCCTCAAACAGCTGCCCAGTTCGTTCTCGGTGGGCAGCTGGTGATGCTGCAAGCAATGACCCCGGTTGTGGCTGAACGGAGGCCATTGAGGGTGAATGGGGTGGCGGGGGGCAGCCTATTGAATGGGGGTAGTGGTGGGCAATTCACTTCCTGCCTTTGGCCGCACCCTGTTCGCTCTCGGTGGGCTGACGCTGCAGGCAGTATACTGTATGCAAGTGAAGGTGACTGTGTGGTGGGCGAGTGGTGAATCGCCCCTCGCTGCCCTAATTCATTCTCAATAGCAAGCCTGCTTGTACTGTTACGTACGTAACAAGAAGTGTAACCAGACGTGCTGACGAGGGGTGCCTTCCTGCTGTGATAGTGTGTACAGTGCTGTGCAGAAGAGCTCATCTTAAGCTTTTGTCTTCACCCTTCGACAATGTCTCTGAAACACAAATCTGATGCAAGTGCTGGTGATATAGCAAAGAAGAGAAAACCCATCACCATGGAAAATAAAGTAGAAATAATACAAAGGTCAGAGAGAAGTGAAACTCCATCATTCATTGGCAGAGCACTTGGTTAGTCGGTCAACAATAGCATTTATTAAAATAATGTACCTGTTCCGATTTACATACAAACCTACAGTTCCTATCTCGTACGTAACCCGGGGACTGCCTATATAACAAAATGGAAAGAATATGACGCCACTATAAACCTGACAAGAGAAGGCCACCCACCATAACTCACAGACCGGGCAAAAAGGGCAATAATCAGGGATGCAACAAACACACCAAGGATAACACTGAAGGGGCTGCAAAGATCCAAACCACAGATGGGGGGGCAGGGGGCATTAGAGAGATCTGTCCATAAGACCACTGTAAGCCATACACTCCACAGAGCAGGGCTTTATGGAAGAGTAGCCCGAGATAATGCTTAATCTATCACCTCCAGGCCAGACAGGACCACAGCGGTCCTTATATTGTCACTATCTGCCAGCCCCCACAGAACCGGACAGTGCAGGTCTATGGTATCACAACTCTCATGCTGCCCTTCAGGCCTCTATAATGAAGTTTGCCAGATGGGGTGCTGCCACCCAGTGTACAGGAGGACACTCTGCACATAGTAGGCAGTAACCCACTGTGCTGTCCTTCATGGTTGGCATCAGTGACTGAACTGAATACTGGAACAGAAAAGAGAGATTGCTGTTCCCTCCCTGACTTTCCGTTACCACCGTCTCCTGGTCAGGTAAGGGAGTGTGGTCCATACTGGGTGGGATGCCGGCTTATCTCCCACAACTCATAAACTCATTACTGTTAAAGATTTTGTAGTCTGCACAGGTCTGTTGTGCTCTATCAGCCCGCACATGTGTTTTCTTCACATACACGTTCAACAGCCTTGGATAGAAGTAATAATAATAAATTCTTTTCATTTATATAGTTCTTTTCTCACTACTCAAAGCACTTTACATTGTGAGTTGAGAGCCACTTCAGCCACCACTAATGTGCAGCACTGAACTGGATGATGTGACAGCAGCCATTTTGTGCCAATACACACACCATACATTAGCTATTGGATGGTGAAGGGGTGAGAAACAGAGAGCGATGGCCAGTTAGAAACAGGGGATGATTAGGGGGCCGAGGTGGACAGTTTAGCCAGGACAGAGAGATACACCGTACTCTTTACGAAGGATGCCCGGGGACCGTTAATGACCACAGAGAGAGTCAGGACCTCAGTTTTATGTCACCATTTTTACAGCACAGTGTCCTCGTCACTGCACTGGGATCCACATTCAGTACAGGGGGTAAGCGCCCCCTGCTGGCCTCACCAACACCTCTTCCACAGCTACCCAAGACGGTCTCCCCATCCAAGTCCTGGTGGGGCCTGAACATGCTTAGCTTCAGGTGGACGACCACTTCTGAAGTGCAGGTGCTCACAAAATACATTTCAAGATGTTCAAATGTTCAGTCGATGGCATTACTCCTCCTCCTGGCTGAAATAATTTGTCTAAGTATTTCAGAAATCACTAAATTTATGAGGAGTTAACCGTACACTGCTAAACTCAGTAACCTAATCTTGACAGCAGTAGAGTAACACATTAAAAGTAATGTGTGTTGGGCAGGCCAATTACTTTTTAGAGTAATGAGTAACCAAATGCATATCTTATTGAAGTAAAAATATCTGCATTATTATTATTCCAGCCGCACACGTACCGTTACAGCAGTTCTTCACGGGGCTCAGCCTCACCGCCGAGCAGATAAGAGTTTGCTGTGTGTATTCCAGTAACCAAAACCTATAATACAAGCATCGATTTGACTAAACATATTTATAAAACACAAGAAACTAATCCAAGGCAGCCATGTTTGTTGTTGAATTCATGGTGGCCGATGATGACGTTTAATTCTTTTTTGAGTTGTTTCACGATATTGGAGTGTTTTAGCAAAGGAGAACTCCAGAAGATTACTTGCACATGTGAACGCAGATTATTAAAGAAACAAGGTTTTTGCTGTAACCCGGATTATTCACTTTATTCCCACTATGTGTGTGCATGTAAACGCACGGGTACTTCTCTACTCAGATTCAAGTCACTCGGTGCCAGGGGCAGCACGGCATCCCAATAACACTACTTAACCTCCTCCGTGTTTCATGTCCAACCCAATGTAGCCATCATTTTGTCTTGTGTGTCTTCTGAAAAAGCTCTCATTCAGTCTCGCCTTCTCCCAGAAAGACTTGTGACTCAAACATTCACATTAACCAGCTCCAGATGGGCTTTTTCTGGGGTCTGTCTTTCAGAAATGGGGTTTTCTACCATGGAGTTCACACTCATTCAGACAGCAACAGAAGGCGCGACTTTAAACCAGGGCTCCCCAACTCCGATCCTGGTGGGCCACAGTGGCTGCAGGTTTTCATTCTAACCATCTTCTTCATTAGTGAGCCGTTTTTACTGCTGATTAACTTGTTTTGCCTTCATTTTAACTGACGTGACTCAGACTCCTTAGTTGTTTCTTTTTCCTAAATGAGCAGCCAAACAATAATGAGACACAAAACAAGCCACCACATGACCTGCTAACCTGAAAATAAAGAAAGGTGAAGGTTCTCGGTCATGTTGGTCTGCTCAGGTCACCAAAACATCTTGATGGTGGTCTTAGAAAAAACAGAAAATTGAGTCTGCTGTGACAGAATGAGAGCAGAAACAAGTCACGATATTCAAGAACGGCTTTAATTAACATCAACAATTGGCTTCTCATTAAGAAACTGGTTGGAGTGAAATTGGCTGAAGTTTGAAGCCCCAATGTTGCAGGTCACCTGTTGGCTCGTTTCACATCTCATTTCTGTTTGGCTGCCATTTAATGAAGAAACAAATCAATTCAGAGGACTGAATCCTTAAAAACAGGGCAATTAAAAGGAAGGGTAAAGGAGTTAATTAGCAGTGAAAACTGCTCACTGATTAGAAAAGGGTTAGAATGAAAACTTGCGGCCCACCAGGACCAGAGTTGGGCACCCCTGTTGTTCCTTAATCATTGAAGGTCATCCTGAATCTGTCTTGATGTTTTCCTGAATTCTTTCTCCACCATTCTGACCATCATACCATTCAATCTGGGATCGGTATTCCTCTTGTGGCCAGGGAGATGGTGGATACTATTTGCTTTGGTCAGTTTCAACTTATTCCACAGAACATTGTGACTATTTTTTAAATAGTCTAAGGGTATCAATAACTTTTGGCCTCCAAGGAAGAACTCCAGAAGATATTAATGCAAACTTACAACACAAGGATGACTGTAGATTTCATTCCAAAAAGCCCCTAAATAACCACATTTGCAAAACGAACTCGGACATTATCATCAATCTATCGTAGACTCTGAAGGTTCATATACTGACCTGGTGAATCTCACCGTTTGTGATATGGATATGATTCATTATCTGTGACATTGTGATGTTTAGGCTAGTGAACGTCAGATTCCACTTCAGACATGTCCATTCAATTATGAAAACCATCTAATTTATTTTGTTAGCCCGCTCACTCTGCTCAGATTTGTGTGGCATTGCATGCAGACTAACATGGTAGAGCATTACAAACAAAGAAATGGAGCAAATACCTGATTAAGATCAGCTTGCGGAGCATTCACATCTGGTATCCAGTTGTCCTCCTTCATTGCCTTGTTATTCAGTAAGAAATCTGCCCGTGGCTGCTGCTGAGGTCGAGCGCTGAAGGCAAACATGTTCATTCTAGCATAGGATGGGGTGCGCAGAACCTCTGGAGCTTCGTCTGGGTCGACACTAGAAAGCGGGGTGGCTCCCTCTTTCCAGAAGAGACTGGAGCCCATGATGAAGGATTTGATGTTTGGGTAGGAAGCAGAGATACCCTGGACAAAAGACATGTAATGCAGGGTCTTGTAGTAGTGCAGGAACGAAATGACGCAGAGCCCAACCGTGCACAACAGGAACACTCTGTGACGTCGCATTTTCATCCTACGGAAAGAAAAGAAAGGGAGAGGTGACAAGCTGATTGGCGCCTATAAAAATGGAGTCAGGGTACACAGCCCAAGGTGGTGAAGCATACGATCCAAACTGTATATATTTTATCATCCTACTACTACTACTACTACTACTAAATATAAGCCAAAAAAAACCAAAAAAGTTTGAGAATGTAGGAGAGAAAGAGAGAAAGTTGAAAGGTTTAACTCCAAGCTGTAAAAGCGACCACGACAATCCACAGACTAAAGACAGTGCCACTGCCATGGCCAGGCCTAGCTATCCAGGCACTTCAGTAGAGATTTCCCAACAAGGTGCTTTTAAAATATGAATGTCTGAAAATGAAGAGGATGTAAGAGTTGATCTGTGACAAGGATGCCAATTCTGTGTTTTGCTTTGCCTGCCTGCAAGGAGTGGGGAGAAATTTCAGGATTTAGGGTTAGGTGTTAGGCTTAGGGTTAGTATGGCTGACATGGGTTTTCATTTAAACTTTATTTTGTTTGTTTTTTTAAAAGGTTAAAACCAGACAAAAAATTCAAGGAAAAACAACACACAACATGCAGAAAGAAGATAAGGCTGTTGGACTGGTTTATACACCTATTAATAGATCAGACATTGCCAAATACGCTACAAATGTAACAAGTGAGTTACACACAGTTGAGAGAATGTTAATAACAAGGCATGTCAGTCATCTTTTTCACAGGACATATTTAACAGTCATTCAGGTAAATTCTATCCATACTGTTACCAAGCGATGCGATTCAGGGTCATAAAAGTGACAGCCATCTCATTTCTGAGGGATTCCAGTGGCCTCAGGGGTTTTTGTTCCAACCACTTTCACAATCATGGAGTCATTTTACCACAGATTGATCTCATTGTTTAGTTAGCTGGTCTTTGTCTGTGAAGATTCTCAGTCATCCAGGTGAAAATTATCTGGTAGTTGAGTCATGGCAACTGGACTTTGTTAGGTAGAAACGTTTCACTGTTCATCCAAGCGGCTTCTTCAGTCTGAGGAATGTTCAGAATGTACCAACAAATGTATCCTCGAGGTGAGTTTCTGAATAGGCTCATTGAGTAAAACAAAGCAAGGGGAAGGTGTGGGTAGATGGAACAGTCATACCTTTAAAAAGCCCCTCTTACCCCCATAGAGTGGGGTCGTTAAGAGTGGTCCACCTGGTGGAGGTGTGAATTGGGCCTGATTTTCCTGGGGATGGATGAAAGGCCAGCATGATAAACTGAAGACAGGTTATGCCGAAGGCCTCCACCTCTTGAGTGAGGGGTTGTTGATTTGCACATGCAAAGCTTCCCTCACCCCTCTCTCAAACCAACTGTCTTCTCTTTCCAACATCTGGACATTAATATCCTCAAATGAGTGTCCTTTGTCCTTCAAATGGAGGTACACAGCTGATTCCACCTCTGAGGTTTTACTCCTTCTGTGCTGGGCTATCAACCTGTGTAGCGGCAGTTTGGTCTCTCCAATATACAGTTCAGGGCACTCTTTACTGCATTGAACGGCATATACTACATTGCTGTTCTTCTGTTTTGGTATCCGGTCTTTGGGGTGGACAAGTCTCTCTCTCAGTGTGTTAGTGGGTTTGAAGTGGATAGGTATGTGGTGTTTTCCAAAAAATCCTTTTTAGCTTTTCGGACACACCAGCCACGTATGGAATAACCAGGTTCCTCCATTGGCCCTGGGACTCCGACTGTTCCGTTGTCCTTTTTCTGGAACAGGATCCTGCCTTGGGATATCCACAGGTCTTAAGGGCGGTCTTCAGATCTCATGTTTCTACCTAACAAGAATGAAGTCCAGTTGCCATGACCCAACTACCAGATAGCTGGTCTTTCGTTTATTTGCAATTTTAAAGACAGATTTTAAATTTAGTATAGTCGGCAGGATAAGATAGAGAGACAGATTTTAATTTTAGTATAGTCGGCAGGATAAGATAGTCAGATTTTAATCTTAGTATAGTCGGCAGGATAAGATAGACAGGTTTTAATTTTAGTATAGTTGGCAGCATAGATAGATAGATAGAAGGTGGCGCAGTGGGTAGCACTGCTGCCTCACAGGAGACATGGGTTCGCTTCCTCCCTGCATGGAGTTTGCATGTTCTCCCTGTGTCTGCATGGGTTTGCTCCAGTTTCCTCCCACACTCCAAAGACATGCAGGTTAGGTGCATTGGTGATTCTAAATTGTCCCTAGTGTGTGTGCCCTGTGGTAGGCTGGCGCCCTGCCTGGGGGGTTTGTTTCCTGCCTTGCACCCTGTGTTGGCTCGGATTGGCTGTAGTTAAGATATAGCGGGTTGGAAGATATATAGATACATAAAACAAACTATCTATCTATCTATCTATTTGTCTACAGGGGGAAATATGAATTTTAACCTGAAGCTTTTCAGATAGATTGACATAAATTTTAGCATAGTTGGCAGGATAAGAGATAGACTGACAGACTTTATAGACAGAATGACTTCAGTTTTAGTATAGTTGGCAGGATAAGAAATTTGTTTTTTTTAAAGAAGCACTTTAAATAAATAGATACATAAATATGCAAGATATATACACACACACACACCACAATTTCTGAAAAGAAAGAAATTTTAAATAGAAAGTTTCTGACTTGGCAGGCCCAGTCCCAGTGGGGAGCTACACAGGTGTATTGCTGTTGGCATAAAGAAGCCCCAATCGTGTTCCTGGACACACTTCTGCTGAAGGATTCATTGGCTGAAAGTCCTCAGTGTTAGTGTGTCAGAGGGAGGATGTGACACATTGTTCATAATGGCACTCAGTTTTGTTTAATTTTCTTTCATTTGAAAGTTTCATTGAATTTTTTTAATATGACAAAGCAGTTTTCTGAGATTTACATATTCATAAGAAATTTGGAAATATTTTTCTCAAATTTTTTTTTTTTTTAATCAACTCCCCCCCTCGTTTCCTATGAGTACACTCCCCCCCGACCTTCTCCATTTTGAGAGAAAGCTACTCCCTAATCAAACTAGTCCTAAGCTTGGGTTCTGCTGCTGCTGTGCCAGGGAGGCCAGAGTTGCCCTGAGCGAATTCCTCAGTAGACACAATAGTGTTGCTCCCAAAGGGTTATATACATTTTAAACAGTTATTTCAGAGAGATAGAAAAATAAATAAAAATAGATGCCTGTAGTGCTGTCATCCGCCTTCTCTACAAGGACGCTGCCACACTTTTAACCGAACGCTGAATGTAGAATGTGAAATTGCCGCTCCAAGGGCTTCGCATACCAACAGATGATTAGTCCACCTGCTCCTCCTTAGCATATCTATTTCCTGGGGCAGTGTTTGAAAACACGCAAGTTAATATTGGCGCTAGTCTGTCATTTCCAAATCTGCACAGGAAATTGACTGCGTGTGATATGCTAGGGCTATTTGGTACCAACAAATTAAAATACTAACGTCACAAAAATAAAGTGGCATAAAGCAGAGTTATACCCAGCCAGTCTTACTAGCTGCTAGAGACAACGTCAACGATAAGTCCACTCCAAGTGCTTCTGTAAGCGACTGGGGCCTGTGTGGTGCGTGTATATACGAGTGAGTCTCATTTACAAAGGGCTGATTCTGTGTGTAAACCGAGGCATGAAATAAAAACCTGCAAAATACAAGTACAGTCGGTCAGTCGTGTCCGAGAAGACGGTTGGAGATTTTGATTGGGTCTTTGATTTATTACCATACAATATTTACACTCACTGGGCAAATTATTAGGACCACTTGTTCACCTGCCGATCCATGCAATCATCTAAAATCAGCCAATCATGTGGCAGCAGCACACTACATAAAATCATCCAGATGCAAGTCAGAAGCTTCAGTTAATCTTCACATCAAACACCAGAATAGAGAAGAAAAATGTAATCTCCGTGATTTTGACTGTGGCATGAATGTTGGTGCCAGACGGGCTTGCTTTGAGTATTTCTGGAACTACTAATCTCTCTAAGTGAGCAGAAAAGCATCTCCGAATGCATAACAGGTCTAATCCTGAGGCTGATGGACTACAACAGCAGAATTTCTTGTCGGGTTCCAGTCCAGTTAGCTAAAAACAGGATGCCAAGGTTGCTGTGGGCACAGGCCCACCAATCCTGGACAGCTGATGACTGGAAAAAACATTGCCTGCTCTGATAAACCTCAATTTCTGGGTAGTGTCAGAGTTTGGCATCCACAGCCTAAATCCATTCACCCAACCTGCCTTGTATCAACACTCCTGGCAGGTGGTGGTGTAATGATGTGCAGAATGCCTTCTTGGCACTCTTCCGGCCAGTTAATACCAAGAAATCATCACGTGAATGCCATGACCTATTCAGAGTATTGATGCCGACTACTCAGATCCCTTCATGATCACAACTTTCCCATCTTATAATAAGTACAGTGCATCCATCCAGCAGGATAATCTACCATGTCGCACAGCACAATGTCATCTCGGACTGGTCTAACAAGCACGTCAACAAGTTCATTGTTTTTCGGCAGCCTTCCCAATCACCAGATCTAAATCCAGCAGAACAACTTTCGGCATGTGGTAGAACAGGATGCATACGGCATGAAAGTGCAAGCGGACAATTCTGCTGAAATTGTGTGACACAATCATGTCATCATGGACCAGAATCTCAAAAGGAATGTGTCCGTCATCTTGTGAAATCCATGCCACAAAGAACTTTCCGCCATTTGGAGAAGCAACAAGATGCCCTATATATCGTTTATTGAGACTCTTGGTGGAATGAAGAGAACACTCCAGAAAAGAACAGGCCATTCAACCCAACAAAGCTCACCAGTCCTATCTACTTATTTCTTCCAAAAAAAACATCGTCGAGTTCTGAAAGTCCCTAAAGTCCTACTGTCTAACACACTACATGTTAGCTTATTCCAAGTGTCTATTGTTCTTTGTGTAAAGAAAATCTCCTAATGTTTGTGCGAAATTTACCCTTCACAAGTTTCCAGCTGTGTCCCCATGTTCTTGATGAACTCATTTTAAAGTCACCGTCTCGATCCACTGGACTAATTCCCTTCATAATTTTAAACACTTCAATTAGGTCTCCTCTTACTCTCCTTTTGCTTAAACTGTAAAGGCTCAGCTCTTTTAATCTTTCTTCATAATTCATCCCCTGTAGCCCTGGAATCAGCCTAGTTGCTCTTCTCTGGACCTTTTCTTGTGCTGTTATGTCCTTTTTGTAGCCTGAAGACCAAAACTGCACACAGGACTCCAGATGAGGCCTCACCAGTGTGTTATAAAGCTTGAGCAGAACCTCCTGTGACTTGAACTCCACACATCAAGGTGCTATATAACCTGACATTCTGTGAGCCTTCTTAATGGCTTCTGAACACTGTCTGGAAGTCGATAGCTTAGAGTCCACTACGACTCCTAAATCCTTCTCATAAGGTGGACTCTCGATTTTCTAACCGCCCATTGTGTATTCAAACCTAACGTATAAGGAACACACCTGAGAATGTGAATATAGAAGAGGAAATATACTTCTGATGGATATTAATGCTGATAAATCAAAAGGGGGAAAAAAACATTGGATCTAAAATGGTGAAATATATATATATGCAGGGTTATAATTCCTTTATTGAATTGAAATAAAGAGATGCAACGGACTGAAAGTGGTGTGCTCTCATTGCTGCTCCACTTTACCTATTCCACAGATAGAAGACTTCTGGGCTAAAGACCCAGATTACATCACCACTGTGGGCCGGTGGAGTTCAGTTCCGGACCTGATTAACGTAGCTCATCCTCTGGTGGAGGAGAAGTTTGCATACCACTTCAGAATTTGCTACTTTCTCATTTTTGTTGCTGTGGCCGATAACATTAGGTATAATAATAAAATTACTTCTCCACTTAAAGGAAGGATGTTTGGTTGGGGGGCTTGAGTAGACAGGTTTGTTTGAAGGATTTAAGATGAAAAACCACACTAACCAGTTCCTCAATAAAATTAATTTATGTACTCATCATCTGAAGTGGCTTGTGGTTGCACAGGGCTGTAGGACTCCAAAGCCTATCTAGACATCTATGAAGGCCCCCAAATGTGCACAGGATCACCTCAAGGTGCACTCTTACAAACAAAGCCAGAGTTCGGATAGGAGATGAAATCAGAGTAGCCCTCATGGATATCAGAAGAATGTGCCAACTGTACATTGACAATGGCAGGACCTGAAAATCACTCCTTGGTGTAAAGCAGTGAACACACACGGGCCCTCAACAAAACTTCTATCTCTC
This sequence comes from Erpetoichthys calabaricus, assembly GCF_900747795.2. Classification (NCBI taxonomy): domain Eukaryota; kingdom Metazoa; phylum Chordata; class Cladistia; order Polypteriformes; family Polypteridae; genus Erpetoichthys; species Erpetoichthys calabaricus. Next base: position 13,507,324 of record NC_041405.2, read on the forward strand.
TACTTCTCTTGTTTCATAAACCCTTTGCAATGGACACTTGATTGTACAACTATGTGGATGTGTTGTTTAATGTTTGATTTATGAACACAATGTGCCTATAGGAACGGCATGAGGGAAACAGATGACATTCACCCTGAAAATCTGATGAAAACAAACAGGTCACGGTTTGTAACAAAGGAAGCATTCGTACAATATTAAACTTTTAAACGCAACCTTGAAAAAGATCAAAGGATTCTGAAAACGGAAGTACGGTGGGTTAACAACGAGTTTCCACTTATAAATCAGTCACCCAAGACATGCAGCAAGCCTAGTCAGAATATTCTCCCGCACCGTACAGTACTGAACTTCTCAGGTTGAGAACGGAGACGACTGGTCCGAGGCATAAGACGATCTCAGCGGTCACGTATGAAACGGCAAGATACTGTATCTCCTGGACTAACTTCAAAACCCATCAGCTAGGCGCTTTCACAAATGGAACACTCGCCGTTAGTTCCCAGAGTCAGAATAGACATCGGTATATGCAAGACAATAAAGAGACTAAACCCAACTCAACGTTGAGGATCAGAGTTCACAAACAGACCCCCTGTAATAAAAGCAGCAAACACGATAAAGAGACTAAACCCAACTCAATGGCAAGGATCATAGGTCATAAACACACACCTGTAATAAAACAACAATCAGCCTGTAACCGGACACCACTGTTTGCTGCCCTGAAAGAGCCTCAATTCAGTGGAGCAAATCGGCTGATACAGTCAGTCCCACTAGCGCACTCTCAGGCAATCAGTGCTGCATTGTATCTATTTTATTGTATATACTGTGTATATAAAATAAAATAGACAAGATGGCTCGGACACAAGTGTAAAAGCACAAAAGAGCGTTTATATATGGGAAACCCTTTTCTGTAAGTAAGTGTTTCCCACAGCACAAAGCACAATACATCCAGCATATAGCAAACACACAGCAATGCTTTGTCTTCTCTTGTCTTCTCTCTCACACTCTGTCACTACTGCTACTCCTCCACCCAGGTGTCGTCCTCCTTCCTCCCGACTCTGGTTTGTTTAGTTGTGGCAGGCAGCCTCTTTTTATCCAATCTCTGGGAGTGCTTCTTGTGGTTTGAAGCTATGGCTCTGAAACACTTCTGGGTGAGGTTGGAGCCCTACAGAGTAGGGACTTCTAAATCCCGCAGCTCCCCCTGGTAGACACCACAGGACCCAACAGGGCTGCCCTCTGGGACTGCAATACCTAGCATGCCTTGTGGGCTCTCATGTGGGGATTCCAGCCTGGGCTGGATGCCATCTAGCATCTTTGGGGAGACAGAGCCCTGTGTAAGCGGTCTCCCCCTGTCCTTCCAGCTTGAGGGCTTCCCAGCCGGGCTGTCCCATTGTGATGGGTGTCGCCCAGGAACCTTACCTGGCTGGGATGCCCACAGTGTGGAAGGATAAGGGGAGACAACTTGCATACAGTTTTGTCTCCCCCAGGGCGCTAGATGGCAGCCTCCCTGGGTTACGGCATCACCACAGATTCCCACAGGGCGTCATGGGACTTGGAGTTTTTTGGCACAGCCCTGTTGTGTTTTGTGGGTGCTGCCAGGGGGTGCTATAGGAACTGGTGATCCCTACTTCATCAGGCTTCCATCTCACTGGAAAATGCTTCCAGACCACAGTTATGGGACACCAGAAGTACTCCTGGGTGCTGCGTAAAAGATGCTGACTGCCTCAGCTCCAAGAGCCAGAGTCAGAGTAAGGAAGAAGGAGGACAATGCTGGTATGGAGGAGCAGAGGCAGAGGGAAGAGGACAAAGAGTTACAGCGTGTTGTATTGCTAGGTACTATACCACAGTATTCTAGTTGTGGTGTGGCAAACACTTGTTATAAAAGAGTTTCCCCACAATAAAAGCAGATACGTATGTTATGTGAGCGTTAAGTGTGAGTAGCAGCAGCCCCAGCACCAGATGAAAACAGTTGAGGGGGCTTCTGAAATACTAGTGGGGACATGATGTGATATACAATATAATGTAATTAATACTATATATTCCCAAAACCTTACTGGGGGTTGCCTTGGCAGTACATGATATATTATGGGTGGTTTAGCCAGGCGAAATGACTGCCTGGAGCCAGGAATCTTATATATAAATGTCTACGCATGTGTCTGTCTGTCTGTCTGTCCAGGAAGTGCGAGGCTACAGCATCACTAACAGCTAAGCTCAAAGAAAGAGACTGTCGTCAAACTGAAACCGCCGAGGAAAGAGAACCTCGCTTACCGCTAATACACAACTAATGCGATTGATTGATTGATTGATTGAAGTGCTAGAATCCATGGTTTTTAGGAGCCCGGGCTTTTTACAGCATGGGCTTACACAGCTAATTTCTCAATTATAATAAAAGAATCTCGGGAGACAAGACTTTTTAGCCTGGGATGAGATGTGACCATTTCAGAGAGATATTTTCACGTCCTACGAGACGGAGACTTTGTGCCAAGAGATTTAACCACGCCCGGGGCTAGAAATAAAAGAGAATTCAAAAATGTTGGCATGATACACATGCAGAGCAGGTTAGAGATAATGAAAGCACTAAAATTTGAAAGTTAAAAAATTATAGCAAAGATTGATAGTAAAGATTTTAAAGAAAAACCTGAGATGAGAGATAATTTCAAGCCCCACGAGAGAAGTCTTTATGCAAAGTTATTTGGAAAAGTCCTGCCCACATCTAAAACATGTACAACCACGCACACGGTTCAATCATTTCTCATTTGTGTGAATTCTATTGTCAGACACAGTTCGTATATAGAGAGAAAAACGATATTCACTCACGGGCAGTTATACGTTGCGTTGTCACGATATAACTCCAAACACGGCATCAAAATACAATGCAATAATGATGAAAAGGTAATTCCAAATATCGTTTTCACTGAAATGTTCCAGTAAAAAAGTGTAAATTAAAAAAGTATTTGGGTGTGAATTTCAAAGCCAAAAAGAACGAAAAATGTATAACGCAACCAATTTCTCTAACGCAACAGGAAACATAAATGGAGAATAGGTTAGAGATTATGAAAATACTAAAATTCAAAAGCCTTGAAAAACTGATAGTAAAGATTGCAATAGATAATTATTACTCGGTGAAATTACAGAACAGCGAAAAGAGATCGAATATATGGACATAGCTGATATGACAGAAGTATGTAGATATTGTTCGGATTTAAATTTTAAGTCAGAGACTTGTAGATCGTCTAATTGCCATCATGGAAAAGTAGTGTTTCTTCCCAATGAAGAGGCCTATCCACGAGAAATAAAAGATTTGTTGTTTGGTGAAAGAGAAAATTTCAAGCCCCGAGAGATTTGGAAAAGTCCTGCCCACATCTAAAACGTGTACAACCACGCACACGGTTCAATCATTTCTCATTTGTGTGAATGCTACTGTCAGGCACAATTTGTGTAGAGAGAAAGAAACGATATTCACTCCCGGGCACTAATACGTTACGTCATCACGATGTAATTCCAAACACGGAATCAAAGTTCAATGCGATATTGACGAAAAGGTAAAAGCGAAAAGAGATTGAATATATGGACATAAGTGATATGACAGAAGTATGTAGATATTGTTCGGATTTAAACTTTAAGTCGGAGACTTTTAGATCATCTAATTCGTGTTGCCATCAGGGAAAAGTAGTGTTTCTTCCCAATGAAGAGGCCTATCCACAAGAATTAAAAGATTTGTTGTTTGGTGAAAGTGAAATCCACAAACACTACAGGCAAAATATCCAAGTCTACAATAAACTCTTCGGGATCGCATCATTCAATGATCAAAATGTAGATTTACACAATAATGGATTAAACTTTATGAGAATCTGTGCTCCCGCAACAATTAAAGCTACGACAAGTTTAATTTCGAAGAAACCACAGTTCGGTCAGGTGTATGTTTATGATCACGGAGAAGCGATGCAACATAGAATCAAAAGAGTATGTAACAATTCCCATGAAAATCTCTTTAAAATGTATATCTGGTTAACCAAACCCGGGGGTGAAGTTGCTATTGCATAGCGTAGGCAAGGGGGTTGGTGAGTGAAGCGAGCAGGGGGCAAAGCTCCCACTACACTAGGGGGTGTATTATAATAATGATAATACAACCCTCATTCATGGAGCGATCAACCGGACGTCTCAGGCTTTGAGCTCAGCTTGTTGTTCAGCGGAGGACTCGTCCAAGAATGTGGGCCATGCCAAGGAGTTTGATATTCTGGATCTCTTTTTGCACTGATTTGTCCAGCTGCTCTTCTAACCCGGTCTTAATCGTTCCTAGTTCACTTAGGACTACTGGAGCAACTCTTGTCCTTGTGTTCCACATGCCCCTGACTTCGATCTCATGGTTTTTAAAACCTGACAATCTTTTCTGCCCCCTTGCTCATCAGGATGTTGTTGTCAAATGGGATCGTCACATCGATGAAGACACATGACTTGCTCTTCTTGTCGTGGAACGCGATGTATGGCCTTGTTGGCAGTAATGGTACGGTCTGTGGGAACGGTCCTGTCCACCATGATGACTCAGTCTCTGATGTTAACAAGCACATCTGGGAGGTGGCACAAAATAGATAGTAGGTGAGCAAGGCAACTCGAAATGACCAAATCTGAAAAACACTGCTTTATAGGATCGAGATTGAGAAATGAAGCACCGAGCAATAGAGACTGAGACACACGAGGATACAGAGGAAAGGTGCAGTAGGGATCCTATGAGTCGCCTTCAACGATTGGAAGTATTCACAAGAGTATTGAATGATGTTTTCACAGTGGGTTATGGGGTCTCACCCACCACTGGTGATTGTCAAAATAGCAGACAGTAGGTGATCAAGGCACCTCAAAATGACAAGAGTCTGAGAAATGGGCTTTACGGCATCGAAACTGAGAGACAGGGCACCAGGCAAGAGAGTTCGAGACGAATCAAGATATCGAGGAAAAGTGTGGAAGGAACACTAAGAGTCATCTTCAAAGATGGGAATGATGCTTGCATAGTGGGTTACATGAGCGTGTCTGTGATTGGTGGTGGTCAAAAAGAAGACAGTAGGCGAGCAAGGTGACTCGGTATGACAAAGTCTGAGAAAACAAGCTTAACAGGATCGAGATCGAGAGACAGAGGACCGGGCAAGAGAGTTTGAGACGAATGAGGACATCGAGAAAAGGTGTGGAAGGGACGCCAAGAGTTGTCTTCAAAGATGGGAAGCATTCACAAGAGTATTGAATGATGTTTTCACAGTGGGTTATGAGGTCTTCGTCTATCACTGGTGATTGTCAAAATAGCAAAGCAAGGTGACTCGGTATGACAAAGTCTGAGAAACAAGCTTAACAGGATCGAGATCGAGATATCGAGAAAAGGTGTGGAAGGGACGTTAAGAGTCGTCTTCAAAGATGGGAATGATGTTTGCATAGTGGGTTACATGAGCCTGTCTGTGTCTGGTGGTGGTCAAAAAGAAGACAGTGGGTGAGCAAGGTGACTCGGTATGACAAAGTCTGAGAAACAAGCTTAACAGGATCGAGATCGAGAGACAGAGGACCGGGCAAGAGAGTTTGAGACGAATGAGGACATCGAGATAAGGTGTGGAAGGGACACCAAGAGTTGTCTTCAAAGATGGGAAGCATTCACAGGAGTATTGAATGATGTTTTCTTAGTAGGTTATGGGGTCTTCGTCTACCACTGGTGATTGTCAAAATAGCAGACAGTAGGTGATCAAGGTGACTCGGTATGACAAAGTCTGAGAAACAGACTTAACAGGATTGAAATTGAGAGACGGAGCACCAGGTAACAGAGGATGAAGCACACTAGGATACGGAGAAAAGGCTTAACCCCTTAACCGCCTTCTGCCGGATATATCCGGCACCGTTGTTTTATTGCTAACGCCATACTGCCGGAATTATCCGGCACATTTGCCTGTGGTTATGTGAATGCCTGGCACGTAGTACAACTGACGGTTTGGCGTGGGTATTATTACTATGTTGTATTTCAACAACTCTGCGCTTGTATTGGCCGATCACGTGATGTGATTCGAAAGTGAAAGCTGTGAATATGGCGAAACGTAAACTGACTTCAAGTGAGGCTTTGCAGGCGATTTTGGACAGTTCTGATCATGATTGTAGCAGTTCTGAAGAAGATTTTAGCGACAATGATGAGCAGCAACGTGCGCTGCATGATACTGTGAATGAAGACGCATCAGATGACGGCGATGAGTGGGTGTATCCCCAGCATCTCAACTGGACTGCTGCCCGAGGTGAACTACCTTTTCTGCATCCGTTTGAGGCAACGTGTGGCTTTACTGTTGATGTAAACAATTACACTGCTGAGCAGTTTTATGAGCTGTTTGTGTCACCTGATTTGATCAGACATTTTGTTCATCAGACAAATCTGTATGCAGCACAGTTTATTGAGAAAAATCCCAATTTACCTCCACATTCCCGTGTTCGTGCTTGGTTTGACACTGATGAAAGCGAAATGAAAAAAATTCATTGGGATTTTGATGTTGATGGGAATAATCAGAAAACCAGATATTGAGATGTACTGGTCTACAGATCCTATGTATGCAACACCTATTTTTGCAGCTGTCATGACACGTAACCGATTCTCTTTGCTGCTGAAATTCTTTCATTTGAATGACAACAGAAATGAGCCAGATAAGAAAGATCCAAACCGCGACCGCTTGTTCAAGCTACGTCCTTTGATTGATCATTTATTTGAAGCATTTCAGTTGCCCTACATGCCAGGACCGTCAGTTGCAGTTGATGAAAGTTTATTGTTGTGGAAGGGCCGCTTACAGTTTCGACAGTATCTACCGTTGAAAAGGGCACGGTTTGGTATCAAGATGTTTTGCTTAGCTGAGAATTCAGGTTACATTTATAGATTTCGTGTATACACTGGCAAAGAGGATCCTATGAATATTATTTCAGCAGTGTTGCCAGATGAATGTAAGGACTTTGGACTTTCAGAAAAACGCTGTCGTGTCTGTTCAAAGAAGGGTCAGCGTAGAGACGTCAAGACCTTCTGCTCAAAGTGTCCCAGCAATCCAGGACTTTGTGCAGTTCCCTGCATTGGCCTGTGGCACAGCAAACTCAAATAATGGGAATGAAACTATGATTGACTGAACTACTTTTGACTTTTGAATTACTTTTGACTGTTCCGTTTTGTAGTAGACAATAAATCCAGAAGCCTGAGAAAAGGTACATTTTGTGTTTTATTATGTGTTTGCCCATTTCTAGAACTTGCACAACATTTAGTGGTCAATACTGCTTGAATAAATGTAAAAAATGTAAAAAAAATGTAAAAAAGTAAAAAAACGAAAATTGTTCAGATTTCGCCTGGCGTGGGGAATATTTAGGGAGTTGGCGGTTAAAGGGTTAAAAGGAAGACTGAAAATACAGGTAAGGCGAAGTGACAGGTGACACGGCTAGTGTACCAGAAAACAAAAAAAGTGATCAAAAACCAATTACAATAGAACGAAATGTCTCTCGCTTGTGTATTAAAAGTCCAATCCTCATGCTGTTATTTTTACGCGGGCACGTTCCGATCACCTGATATTCAAAGCATATTGAAAACATGGAGCAGACAAACGTGCAAAGGACAATAAAACCCTTCCATTATAACATATTAAATAAAACAAACAACAAGTCAAACATTTGGGAGCAGGTTTGAACTGGTTTTGGATTCAGGTCGCTGGGTTAGGCTCCCGCTTCCCTGCCACCCTGTTCTGGATAAGCAGGACAGGAAAATGGACATATGAAAAGGAGTTGAACTATCCAAACTGAACAAATGGGAATTCAGAGAGGATAAAGATGTGCTTCCTTTAGCTTTAGGCAAATAAAAAATAAAAGTAAAATATGTTGAACGGCTATGAGGAGACCAACTCTTGTTCAGCTTTTTTGGCATGCTATGAAATACAGCTCTCATCAAAATATAAATCCTCTGAACTATTTATTTGGGAGGATTGGATCAAGTTCAACAGAAAACCGGAGCGGCAGAAACAGTCCCATGCACGGCTTTAATGTGCCGATGCCCTACATGGCACCTGCAGCTGCGTTGGCACTCCCTTGCCCTCCATAAAATTATTTGCATGCCTTGCACAGCTCAGATCGCGTGGCATCACCTGCACAACTTTTACAGCCCTTTCTGCCCATCTTGATATGGGCTTTCAAGTTAAATCCCAACTGCAAAAGTAATTTGGTTTATTACATGTGTGTTTACCAATAAAAAAATAATAAAAGTACATGTCACAGCTGGTGTTCTGCTTTTAAAACAACTGGGCTGGAGACAAAGTCGGATAACTGAGAATATTACAGACAGAAAACAAATAGCCGACTCCAGGACTTTGGTACCAACTGCTTCCATTATTATGTTTTAGTCATGCAAGTGCCAACTATCCTGTTTATTAAGTGATAATTATTAACTATCATTTTTCTCCATTATTAAGCAGCACTTCAATCCATTGTGAACTACCAGATGCCACATGAGAACAACCAATCATTCCCAAAATTATGTACCAATTACCCTTGTAATTAAACACCAATGTGCCCCATAATTTGGGTATCAGTTGCCCCCATTATTAAGTAACAAATTATACCAGTTGTACTCATAATTAACAATTTTAATTGAACATTACTATTTAAGTAATACGTTTCCACACGATTAAGTGAAATTTTTACCAATTATCCCCATAATTAGTTATCATCTGTCCCTATAATTTAATTCCAGTTGACAAAATTAAAGCACCAATTGTCCCAATAGTTAACATAGGATATTAATCACCATAAATAAGCATCAATTGTCCCCATAATTATTGATTGCCCCTATAAATTTTGTACCAATTATTTCTATTGTCAAGTACCAATTATTATGTACAACTTGCCCCAATAACTTCATACCAATTATACCATAATTAATGCTATTACAAATGTTCACGACTGCAACACAAGTGAAACCACCAAAATATCTGGCATCACTCCGTCATTCCTTCTTCTGTTCACATTAAATTAATAAGGCACAGAGGACGCCTGGTGCCATTGTGGCTCAGTTGATAGGAGAAAGGATTAAAGCGCCCGTCTGTGTGAAGCTTCACATTCTCCACACGTCCACCTGGGTTTCACTTCAGGGAGCCCGCCTTCCATCCCACATCCCTACGGTGTGAGCATTAACTGCAGTGTGAATGTGTGTGTCAAGGGCGGTGTGTTAAATAATGTCATCTGTGGCAACCTTTTGATGCCCAGACCTGGCATAGTAAACGTTAGGACGATCATCACAGCAACTGTAGACTTTGAACACATTGTTAAAGATGGATTTAATTCAAAGCATTAGGATCTCTCAATGGGGATCACATTAATATTTGTGCTAAAACTCTGAAAATATCATCCTCTGTTGTTCTTTGCAGATGACTTAATGATATTATACTCTTCACATCCATTCCTGGCATGGTAAAAAAAAAAAAAGCCCTATTGCAAGAAACATGAATGCTGGGTATTGATTGGTTGGAGACATTGCCTTCTTCACATATATTAACAAGGACATGGCAAACAGGAATCATGGGTAAATGTTTAGCAATAGTAACTATGCTTCGATTTCTTTGGATTTTGTTATAATGTTAGGTTAGTGAGTTTAGATCTAGAGCCTAAATATAGTCTATATAATTATCTTATATATAAACGTCTACGTGTGGAAATGTGTGTGTGTCTGTCTGTCCGGCCCAGAAATGCGAGGCTACAGCATGAAGCTTAAAGAAAGCGACTCTCTGTCACCAGAGTGAAACCACCGAAAAATGAGAAACTCGCTTAGCCACTGATCGACAACGGAGGCGAGCACATCGACAAAACAAAACCATGGAAGAACGAGAAACTCGCTTAGCTGCTAATGCACAACCGATGCGATTGATTAATTGAAGTGCCAGAATCCACTGTTTCTAGGAGCCCAGGCTTTTTACAGCACAAGCTTACACAGCGTGTCTGTCTGTCCAACCCGGAAATACGAGGCTACAGCTTGAAGTTGAAAGAAAGTGACCCTGTTGCCAAAGTGAAACCACCGAGAAACATTATATATATATATATATATATATATATATACACATATACAGTGCATCTGGAAAGTATTCACAGCGCATCACTTATTCCACATTTTGTTATGTTACAGCCTTATTCCAAAATGGATTAAATTCATTGTTTTCCTCAGAATTCTACACACAACACCCCATAATGACAACGTGAAAAAAGTTTACTTGAGGTTTTTGCAAAATTTATTAAAAATATAAAAACTGAGAAATCCCATGTACATAAGTATTCACAGCCTTTCCTCAATATTTTGTCGATGCACCTTTGGCAGCAATTACAGCCTCAAGTCTTTTGAATGTGATGCCACAAGCTTGGCACACCTGTCCTTGGCCAGTTTCGCCCATTCCTCTTTGCAGCACCTCTCAAGCTCCATCAGGTTGGATGGGAAGCGTCGATGCACAGCCATTTTACGATCTCTCCAGAGATGTTCAATCGGATTCAAGTCTGGGCTCTGGCTGGGCCACTCAAGGACATTCACAGAGTTGTCCTGAAGCCACTCCTTTGATATCTTGGCTGTGTGCTTAGGGTCGTTGTCCTGCTGAAAGATGAACCGTCGCCCCAGTCTGAGGTCAAGAGCGCTCTGGAGCAGGTTTTCATCCAGGATGTCTCTGTATATTGCTGCAGTCATCTTTCCCTTTATCCTGACTAGTCTCCCAGTCCCTGCCACTGAAAAACATCCCCACAGCATGATGCTGCCACCACCATGCTTCACTGTAGGGATGGTATTGGCCTGGTGATGAGCGCTGCCTGGTTTCCTCCAAACATGATGCCTGGCATTCACACCAAAGAGTTCAATCTTTGTCTCATCAGACCAGAGAATTTTCTTTCTCATGGTCTGAGAGTCCTTCAGGTGGCTTTTGGCAAACTCCAGGTGGGCTGCCATGTGCCTTTTACTAAGGAGTGGCTTCCGTCTGGCCACTCTACCATACAGGCCCGATTGGTGGATTGCTGCAGAGATGGTTGCCCTTCTGGAAGGTTCTTCTCTCTCCACAGAGGACCTCTGGAGCTCTGACAGAGTGACCATCGGGTTCTTGATCACCTCCCTGACTAAGGCCCTTCTCCCCCGATCGCTCAGTTTAGATGGCCGACCAGCTCTAGGAAGAGTCCTGGTGGTTTCGAACTTCTTCCACTTACGGATGATGGAGGCCACTGTGCTCATTGGGACCTTCAAAGCAGCAGAAATTTTTCTGTAACCTTCCCCAGATTTGTGTCTTGAGACAATCCTGTCTCGGAGGTCTACAGACAATTCCTTTGACTTCATGCTTGGTTTGTGCTCTGACATGAACTGTCAACTGTGGGACCTTCTGTAGACAGGTGTGTGCCTTTCCAAATCATGTCCAGTCAACTGAATTTACCACAGGTGGACTTCCAATGAAGCTGCAGAAACATCTCAAGGATGATCAGGGGAAACAGGATGCACCTGAGCTCAATTTTGAGCTTCACGACAAAGGCTTTGAATACTTATGTACATGTGCTAAAGAAAGCCACTCTGTCATCAAAGTGAAACCACTGAGAAAAGACAAATGAGAGAGAAACTCGCTTAGCTGCTGATAGACAAGGGGGGTGAGTACATCTGCAAAACAAAACCGCCGACTTTGCATTTCAGTTTTTTTTTCTGACGATATCAATAGTTTTTAGTTTTTATAGCACGAGCTTACACAGATTCATAACTGATAAGGGCTGCATAGTAAAATTACAATAGTGCTGTCACCATCACTGTAAGCTACTTGGTAGGATGGCAATCTAAATAGAGTGCTACCCTAAACAATGTTTATACCCCTGTACTTGTGTATTTTTCCACTCATTTGTAGTACTAGGGTATTGTACCGTGTTAGCCATCATGAATGTACAGAAAAGCCAAGCAAAATGACACCTTTTATTGGCTAACTGAAAAGATTACAATATGCAAGATTTCAAGCAACACAGGCCTCTTCTTCAGGCAAGATGTAATCATTACATCTTGCCTGAAGAAGAGGCCTGTGTTGCCTCAAAAGCTTGCATATTGTAATCTTTTTAGTTAGCCAATAAAAGGTGTCATTTTGCTTGGCTTTTCTCTACATTCACTCATTTGACAAAGATTCAGTCTTTTTAAGGAAATCTCAGATGCTGTCAGTACAGCCCAGAAACCCACTTTTCTGCAGCGTCATTGCCTCATATTCTTCGCCGAGTGAATCTTGCAGACAGATTCAGCACAGACGATTACAAAGCATTTATTTCTTAACACTTACAGTCTGTAAATTGGTCAGTTTCTGATTGTACAGAATTTAAAGTTGGCTCCGAACTGGTATTTATATTTGTTTATTAGGTCGCATCTGTCTGAAGATATCAGTACACCGTCACTAGGTAAGTGGAATGCCCCCAAGAAGGCCAGTCATATAATGTGACACACCCAGCGATTCACACCAACTAGTCTGCAATTCCGACATACTCAAACAGGTATCATTTTGTATTTAGTCATACATGTGGGCTATGTACCTGGGTTCACTTCCCGGGTCCTCCTTGCGTGGAGTTTGCATGTTCTCCCCATGTCTGCGTGGGTCTCCTCCGGGTGCTCTGGTTTCCTCCCACAGTCCAAAGACATGCAGGTTAGGTGCATTGGCGATTCTAAATTGTCCCTAGTGTGTGCTTGGTGTGTGGGTGTGTGTTTGGCGCCCTGCCCGGGATTGGTTCTTGCCTTGCACCCTGTGTTGGCTGGGATTGGCTCCAGCAGACCCCTGTGACCCTGTAGTTTGGATTCAGCAGGTTGGAAAATAGATGGATGGATGGATGGATGTGGTCTACGTGCACATGAGGGCTGACAACCAAATAAAGGCTCAACCAGCCATACAACACTTTTAACGCAGTGACAAAGAATAAGACACGCAGGTATTCTGAACCTCACAAACACAAGAAAACTCCTGTCTGATGTTTGCCTGGCTGAACAGCAATGGTTCCATTAAGCAACATACTATTGGTTGTCAGAAAAATGGGGGCGGGCACAACTGTGCTGGAAAGTCACCACGCAGTCGTTACATGCGACATGCCCACTAATATTCAGTGGCTGGACGTTCGGTCAGCAAGTCTGACATCCGCTTAAGGAGCTGCTATTTAGAGTGACAAGCAGGGTCCTGCTGAGCATTTTGTCACAGGTCACGCTTGGGCTATAAAGTTCAGTCCATTGGAGTCCCGTATTGTCCCAAATTGCAGATATGAAATAAACAAAAATGCTTTGAAAAGTTTGGGTTTATGACTAGAGCTTTTGTTTTTCCAATTACGAGTTATGCTTTTGCTTTCAGATTCTGCTCAGGAAAAACAGGTTTGCAAACAGATGGGTGGATGGATGGATGGATATCAAGTTCATTTCCGACGCTAGACTATCCAGTATTTCTGTGTTAAGACGTCTTTTCCTGCCTCTGGACTCCCCAGATCCATTTACTTTAGCATGCCATTTTAATTGTAGGCACACACCCTTAAACGGCATTATGCCTAAAGACAACAAAGGTGCTATGGCGCTTTGACAGAATTACAACGCAAACAAACAACATTTTTGTCATCCATTTTCAGTGCATATTCTCTATAAAAAGATACCGGTTTGACAAATGTTGGAAAACAACAAACATGCGATAAATGAAATGACCGGGAGCATTTACTGGCATTTAAATTTTATTAGTTTTGGCATCAACATCAATATCCTCATTCATATCAAGTCAATATATAAAAGCTTGTGACTCAGATGACTCAGGGCAGAACAAGTAATGACACCCATTCAAGCCCAGCATGAAAGTCACCAGTGAAGCTTAATTTGGGATATAAAGATAAACACCTGAACTGGCCTGGAATGAGTGAAGAAAGCCCACCCTGATAATGGCCAAGTCTGAAATCACAACCACATTAACCACTGCAGCATCCAATAACCCTAATTTTATATATAATAATAGTATTATTATTAATACTATTATAATATTATACAGTGGAACCTCGGTTTGCGAGCATAATTCGTTCCAGAAACGTGCTCGTAATCCAAAGCACTCATATATCAAAGTGAATTTCCCCATAAGAAATAATGGAAACTCAAATGATTTGTTCCACAAACTATTCATATAAAAATGATTAATACAAAATATAAAGTAAAAATACATAAAACAAATTAACAAATTAACGCGAAAAGAATCATGGCTGGTGTGAGTGAGTTTCGAAACTCTTGTGGGATTGCACCCAACGGGACGACACGCGGAAGAGCATCCCAAAGCAATCGCAGTCTCCCAGCGCTGTAGCAGTTCTCCGTAAAAGCAAATCCAAAAAGATCGCGGACATGCTATAAGCGCCTGCCGTCAATGGGTGATACAAGGAACATTATAAATGTGCAGGACCCTGCCTGACTGCTGTGTCTGTGTATAAGTAACCGCGCTGTTGCTGTTTCAAGCTAAATAAAGCTGGTGTTGCTAAAGTACTGAGACTCAGCTTCGTGTTTTAGGGTGCAAGATGGGGACTCGCACGTCACAGCACACACTAGCGCGCGCGAGCACACGCATACACAGTCACAATGCTAATGCTGTAGTAAACAGTATACGCTCGTACGGGTGTTGACTATATGAGTGAGGCACGCCGACTCAGACGGAGAATAGGAGACGATTGCCCACAATCCCGCAGTGAGAGAGAGAGAAGAACCATCAGCTCAGTTGTGATCACATGATGCTCAGCAGACAAAGCGTATACAGTACATACTACTCGTACTGTAAGACCTCGCTCGTTTATCAAGTGAAAATTTATTAAAAATTTTTGCTCGCCTTGCAAAACACTCGTAAACCAAGTTACTTGTAAACCGAGGTTCCACTGTATATATATTCCTACCACCTTAACCCATATAGGGTTATGGGTCCCAGTATTAAAAATCACGTTCAGGGCCCTAAGGTTAAATTGTTTTTTTATATTCCTACCCCTTACCCTTATCTTAACCCTTGAATTTTTTCAGCCCTATTTTTTATATTCTATACCCCTATCCTTTGCCTTTACCTTTATTTAGCCTTTTTCTTGGCCTGTTGGTGCGCTTCATGCTGTTAGTTCTTTTCTTGAGTATTTAGATCCCACTTTTGCTGTTGTAGGGTTGGAGGACACCAGATGCAAGACCAGAACTAACCCTTGGTGGGACAGACACACACACACACACACACACACACACACACACACACATCCCTCCGCTCTTACGTCAGCCTGACATGCACACACAAAAAGCTGGAGTAAGCTGGAGCAGAATATATAAATGCTATGCAGACGGTGGACACACTAGGAGCCCGAGTCTCAGGAGCTGTGAGGCAGTGGCATTAACCACTGCGCTGGCATAATAGCCCATCCACCCATTTTCTAACCAGTTAGTCCAGGTCAGACTTATAGGAAACCTGGAGCGTATCCCTAAAGCACTGAACACGAGGCAAAACCCACCTGGTTGGAGGGGCTCATTCATGCACACCACCAATAACCTGACCTGAACGTATGCGAGATACAGGAGTGGAGAGTGCCCATGCCTCCTGTGAGTCCTGGATTTGGATGCAAGATGATTATAATATGAAATTTGACTGCAGACGCTATTGTTACTGCATGACTAATATTCTTATGGGCAGTAAATTTGTTTCCTCTTAAATTATTCAAGCTGGAAAAGTTCAGATGCTGACTGCTGAAACACTCCCAGTGAAACGTTTTAGAGCACCTCAGGGTTTTCTTCAAATTAAATCAGTCTGGATCGCAGTCTGTTCCAACTCTGCTTTACAGACAGACAGGTAGGTTTTTAAGAAATCAACAGAAGTTGGGACACCTGTACAAATTGTCACGGCTTCATTTACTTTAATTGCTGCAGAGCATCTGTAGAGGGTGTAACTTATCATTAGTTGTTCCCTAAAGAAGGCCCATTTGTAATAAAGTTTTATTTTTTGCTAACATAAACTTTATATTTTAACCTCTGGTAGTCTGCAGTTTACCTTTTCGCCATTTTAGATCAGGCATTGCATTTCAACCGATTAAATCTGAAGAAAAACTGGAAAAACTGAAGTGTTGTAACAGTTTTTTTTTTATTATTTATTTTATTAAAATCAAATAACATGCCATACACATAACTCAAGTTTTACAAAAAAATAAAATAAAAATAATAATAATAAAAAAAAGGTTCTAAACAAATCAACCCCCACCTCTGAGAAAGAGAGCTAGGCCAGCAGTGTAAATCTTTATGCTAGTAAAGATAAGTGAATAGATAAATTAATAAATGAATAAAGATAAATGGAGTAAAAGAGGGGAGAGAACCTGCTTCCTCAATTTAAAAGCTTTTTCTAAACTTTTTCTTTACTTAAAAACATTTTAGAACCTTTAAGTAAAGAAGAAGTTAAGAATCTTTAAATATAGAAACGACTATAGTTTTACAAGAAAAGCGAAGTTTAGAGAAGATACGTTTTTCCTTTTATTTTTGCCTTTTATTCTACGTGTGTAACAACTTTTTTCTTTATTCTTGTGTAGATTATTTGCTTTGAATTTTCACAAAATAATTTTGAAAACGAACGTTTGGACTGTGAGATTTCTTTCGGCACGTATTTCACCCGCGCTTGAACTCTCCTTACACACCGGCGGCTACACCAGTAATTCCACTAGGGATGCCATTCAGATAAAAGAATTTGCCACACATTACCAACAGCTGCGAGTTGTTTACCTTGTCATTACAGTAATCCCTCGCTACTTCGCGTTTCACTTTTCGCGGATTCACGACTTCGCAAATTTTATATGTAAGCATATCTAAATATATAACGCGGATATTTCGCTGCTTCGTGGGTTTCTGCGGACAATGCGTCTTTTTACTTCTGGTACTTGCTATCTCAGTTGGTTTGCCCAGTTGATTTCATATAAGAGATGCTATTGGCGGATGGGTGAGAAGCTACCCAATCAGAGCACGCAGTTAAGTTCCTGTGTGCTGCTGATTGGCTCAGCGATGGAGTGTTGCATTAACCAGGAAGTCTCATCTCACTCATTCATCATTAACGTGCTACTGATTCAGGAGCCGTGTCCAAGCGCCAACAGAAGATGCAAATGATTGCAGAAAAGGTAAACGTTTTGGATATGTTGAAGGAAGGGAACAGCTACACCATTACAGCATCAATGAGTCCGCGATTCTTTTTATTTAAAGATATAAGATCTACGGCCGCAGTGTCCTTTAACCAGGGTGCAAAACAAGTTGCAAGTGGACGTGATAAGGCAGTAGTCTGGATGGAATCTGCTTTAGGAATCTTTGCAACAAGGTCGACGACGTCATGACCGCCTACAAGCTGCTACGTGTACTTTGCTATACAGTAAGTGTAAACTTATCTACCGATTTCATATTGCTTAGCAGTTGTCCCTGTTATTAATAGAGTAAATGGTGGGTTGTAAACAATACAGGGAGGGTTTAAAAACGTCCAAATACACGTTAAATAATTAAATAAATATGGTGTCCCTACTTCACGGAAATTCAGTTATCACGGTCGGCCTTGGAACCTATCTCCCGCGATAAGTGAGGGATTACTGTATTCATTTTATTTAAAACTTATTACATTTTATTTAGCAGAAAAAATATTTGTTACGGATTACCAGGTCTTTTATGACTGTAAAGCATAGTGACACAACTCAGACATGACGGTGCAGTATAGGTGGTCGGTTTTACTGTGAAACATGACATTGCATTTTCAGGACATTTTGTTCGTTAGATTCACCATTACTTTGAAAATTCTGTCAAGGCGATGGACAGAAACGGCGATGCATTTAAGAAATAAGTTTGGTCTCGAGAAAAATGAAGCCAAAATTAAGGAAGGTGTTTCTGCTGGCCCTGAAATCTGTCAACTGATGCTTGACGATGAGTTCAAAAGGAAACTGAAGCCCACTGAATCAGCACCCTCATTCGTGCAGGTTGTCCAGAATTTTCTTGGCAGTCACAGAGCAACGCTGAGCTTGTGGAGAACCTGCTGAAAGCGTATTAGCTTACGGGAGCCAGAATGTCACTGAAGACGCATTTTTTTACATTCTCATTTCGACATTTTTCCACCAAATCTGAGCGATGTCAGAGATGAGTATGGGGAAAGATTTCATCAAGATATAAAGGTGATGGAAAACTGATAATCGGGGAAAATTCACTCCGAGCATGATGGGTGACTACTGTTGGTTCTTGCAAAGAGAGATGGGTGTGCAGTACAAGCGCAAAAGCGAGTGCCTCCAACATTTTTGGGCACGCTGACCTCACTTTTATATTGAGGTAAATGGACATAAATATACTTTAACGCGTCTCTGGTATCGTCTACTGGTTCGTTTTCAGAAGAAGCACATCAAAACCATTTTGGTGAGACAGAGTCCAAACTCCAGATATCATGTTGATATATTATATTGATATTCAAAAGTGTTAAAACGTCAATGATGTGTATCTCAAAAACTTGACATGCTAGCTTAATTCTTATTTCATATATGGAATCAGTGTCAAAAACTTAATAAAGTAGCAAATAAATATTTTTTGTAGACCAGTGAAATCATGCTTTTCATTCCTAAAAAATCATGTTTTATCCTTATTCTCAAATGCATAAGGTTTTCAGGGAGGAAAGGATACGTTTTTGGATTATAGCTCTGTGTGAGTCCTGTGAGTCTTTTGTTCTCTGAGATTGTTACTTTTTGGACAATCTAGATAGTGTCTCTTTACTTTTTGAACAATCTTACCTAATCGCTTTTAGACAGTCGTGAATCCTCCTTGACCTGCCTAGGTCCATTACTATTTGGGCAGTTAGTCTTTTGTTCTCTGAGATTGTTACTTTTTGGACAATCTAGATAGTGTCTTTACTTTTTGAACAATCTTGCCCAAAGAGACACTATCTAGATTGTCCAAAAAGTAATCTCAGAGAACAAAAGACTCACAGGACTCACACAGTCTTGAAAGAGACAAAGCTTTGAAGGTCTAAAATACAAAGGGCATAGACCGTCGCAAAACCACAAGACTCGGACAATCCAAAAGAGAAAGCAACTATCTAGACTGTCCAAAAAGTAACAATCTCAGAGAACAAAAGACTAACTGCCCAAATAGTAATGGACCTAGGCAGGTCAAGGAGGACTCAAGACTGTCTAAAAGAGATTGGGTAAGATTGTTCAAAAAGTAAAGAGACGCTATCTAGATTGTCCAAAACAGGAAAAATAAAAAGAACTCTGACTACCCAAAAAGGAAAGGACCCCTACAATCCAAAAGAGGCAAAATCTAGATAACTAAGGATGCACGCAGTTCATAAAAGAGACAGGATTCATGCAGTCCAAAAAGAGAGAAGGTCTTGACAGTCCAAAAGAGAAAGATTATCCAAAACATGCAAGACTAAGACTGTCCAAAAGAGAGAGGACCAAGAGGATCTGAAGATCTGAAGCAGATGTTATTGAAACGGACCAGAGAAGCGAGGACTCGGACAAAAGGCACATTCCAGACTGTCTAACAGAGAGAACCAAATGACTCAAATCAGTGAAATCCAAAACTGGCAAGATTTTTATACAGTCCTGGAGGACAGTCGGAGTCCTCTTTATGAAGGAGATGACACACGTTTTTTTACAACAATGACAGGAGTTGCACTATCCGAAGGAAAAAGAAATCCAATTGTTGGTAAGAGATGGGGGCCAAAGCTGTCCAGAACAGACTGAACCAGGAACAAAACAAGAACAGAGAGCGGTCTCCGACAATC
Source organism: Erpetoichthys calabaricus (assembly GCF_900747795.2). NCBI lineage: Eukaryota > Metazoa > Chordata > Cladistia > Polypteriformes > Polypteridae > Erpetoichthys > Erpetoichthys calabaricus. The sequence goes on from NC_041405.2 coordinate 13,527,075, forward strand.
TAGATGAGACAGGCAGACAGAGTATAGACAGCCACAACATCCCCTTACACATTTCATCAATTCCACAAATTCCAGACAGATGCATTTGAAGCTCTCTGCACCAAGGTCAGCCTCACAGATTAAACAGGTGGTTAAGGCCTGTGGTCGAATGGGCGGTGTGGTAAAACCAATTAGCACATTGGTGTTAAAATTGTGCTAAAACAGCTCCCACACTTGCTGTGTGAAGGCAAGTAGGAAGAATATCTAAATGAGATCAAGATGAAGGCTCCCTCAGAGCCCTTCTGACAGTAAAGGCTCTTACAAACTTTCTGACTTTTACAAAGAATAGCAAGCAGCGTGAGGTGGCTTTTCTTGCCAGAAAACGTTACAAAGTCCCTCACATATTAGGAAAGGAAAGCAAACACAAAAAGCAGAACTGGCCTTGTGACCACCACATGGGTGGTACAGATTGGTGGGTGCAGCCCATTAAAATGCAACAAGCAAAACAGAGACAAGATTAATAAAAGGAAAAAAATGACAGACAAAAGACAGAGGACTTTCACATCTGATGATATTAACAAACTGGTTTCACGCACCTGGACACCCTGAGCAAGAAGGATAGCTGCAAGACTCCCATTTTCTCCTGGAAGCCATTAATTAATGTTCGTAAAAATCCAGCTTATCTGGCACAAAAACAGACCAATAAAAATGGAAATGACTCCCAGCATTTCTCCCTTCATTTTGCTTTCTTGTATTTGCACATCAGCAGTGTGTTGTTACGGCCTCCTCCTATCTGCAGGCGTACATGTATCTAAAGTGCTTAGGCTGAACTCTGTTGCTTCACTACCATCAGATAAGACGCGTTTATTACCAGTTTGTCAAGTTTATTTTTTGCTTGCCCGCTCTCTGTCTAGCTTATCCACTCCATTCATCTGTCACATTGATGTATCAAGTTTGTTTTTTTTTTTAAATGATAAGATTTGCCCGATTAGTCATTAAGGCAGCGACTTTTGACCACAATAGAAGTACAGTCAGTATATTTAATATGTAGAACGCCACTTCTGTTTGCTCAAAGAGCGTTTACAAGTACAGTTTCATGGCACAGCCATTTTATATACTTTCTCCTTATTTCTTTTTGTTACAGTTGAAGCTCAGGCCGGTTTTGAACTGAAAAAACTGATACTCCAATCCTCTCAAAAATGACTCATTCAGGATTATGGGAAGTCGGTGGCCATCATTATACAACATTAAAGTACAAGATGGGAACCAACTTTGGAAGACATACCAGTCTACCACACAAAAGGATTCAAGCATGACATGGAGTCAAGGGGAGCAGTAATGCAACCCCACTAGAGTAGAACACTGGGAGAAGATCATGAAGAAAGATGACCTAAGCCCTATTGTGATGAGATTAGTTTCACAACAGGGGATGGGATGGGCTGAAGCGGCCATACCACCTACAAGTGCACAGTCAAGTGGAGCAGAACATTGGAAGAAGATCATGAAGAAGGAGGCCCTAAGCCCTCTGAGAATGGGATTAGTTTCACAGCAGGACGTGGGCTGAAGCAGCCATACCACCTACCAGTGCAGAGTCAAGGGGAGCAGTAATGCAACCCCAATAGAGTAGAACTTTGGGAGAAGATCATGAAGAAAGAGGTCCTAAGCCCTATTGTGATGGGATTAGTTTCACAACAGGACGTGGGCAGAAGCAGCTATACCACCTACCAGTGCAGAGTCAAGTGGAGCAGAACATTGGGAGAAGATCATGAAGAAGGAGGCCCTAAGCCCTTTGAGGATGGGATTAGTTTCACAACAGGACGTGGGCAGAAGCAGCCATACCACCTACCAGTGCAGAGTCAAGGGGAGCAGTAATGCAACCCCAGTAGAGTAGAACTTTGGAATATCATGAAGAAGGAGGACCTAAGCCCTATTGGGATGGGATTAGTTTCACAACAGGACGTGGGCAGAAGCAGCCATACCACCTAAAAGTGCAGAGTCAAGTGGAGCAGAACATTAGGAGAAGATCATGAAGAAGGAGGCCCTAAGCCCTCTGAGAATGGGATTAGTTTCACAGCAGGACGTGGGCTGAAGCAGCCATACCACCTACCAGTGCAGAGTCAAGGGGAGCAGTAATGCAACCCCAATAGAGTAGAACTTTGGGAGAAGATCATGAAGAAAGAGGTCCTAAGCCCTATTGTGATGGGATTAGTTTCACAACAGGACGTGGGCAGAAGCAGCCATACCACCTACCAGTGCAGAGTCAAGTGGAGCAGAACATTGGGAGAAGATCATGAAGAAGGAGGACCTAAGCCCTATTGGGATGGGATTAGTTTCACAACAGGACGTGACCTGAGGCATCCATACCACCCTGCACTTCACAACAGGTCATCAACCTGAAGCTAAGCATGTTCAGGCCCAGCCAGTACTTGGATAGTGGACCATCTAGGAAAAGCTTGGGTTGCTACTGAAAAATTTGGTTGTGAGGCCATCAGGGGGTGCTTACCTTTCCTGTGGTCTGTGTGAGGATCCCAGTCCCCCAGTGCATGCGGTGTTGTAAACATGGCGCCGTCTTTCAGATGAGATGTAAAACCGAGGTCCTGAATCTCTGTGGTCATACAAAATCCCTAGGCATTTTTTGGTAAAGAGTAAGGTGTTTCTGCACGTCCAGGCTATATTGTCCCCTCATTGGATTGTTCACTCTGGCACCCTTAATCATCCTCTGTCCCTAACTGGATAACTGTTTCTCTCACCCCTTCACCACCTAACTAATATGTGGTGAGCATACTGGTACAAAATGGCTGCCGTTGCATCATCCAGGTGGGCGCTACACATTGGTGGTTGTTGAAGTGGCTTCTCATTCTCCATGTAAAGCACTTTGAGCGTCTTGAAAAGTGCTATTTAAATGCAATGCCTTCTTCTTAAGCTTGGGTTGCTGCTGGAGGAGATGTTGTGGAGGCTAGCAGGAGGCACTTACCCTGAAGTCTGAATGTGGACCCCAATACCCAAGTGTAGTGACGAGGGGCACTCTGCTGTGAAAATGGCACCGTCCTCCAGATGAGACATAAAACCAAAGGTCCTGACTTTCTGTGGATAGTGTCTCTAGAGTAGGGTGTATCCCGATGTGCTGGCTAAATGCCCACCACGGCCTAGTCATTCTCTAATAATGCATCCACCACCTTCTAGCTAACGTGTGGTGAACGCATTGTCCCAAAATGGCTGCCATCACCTCATCCAGGTGTGGCTCACCACTTGCTATGTAAAGCACTTGGGAGTGTCTTGAAAGGCGCTATATAAATGCAATGCCTTCTTCTTCTAAAGAAACTATTACCGGAGGACCTCTGTAATTTTTAAAGGCCTATTTGAGCAGGATTAGTTTTACACAATGAGGTGCAGTAAAGTCAGTGCTTGAAGTGGGTGGGTACACATCCGTCTCCCTCTTCTTACCTTACGAGTATTTGTAGGTAATATACAGTAGGTGTGTTGGTGCATACCATCGACTCGGACCATATTAGCATACCCTTATGTTTAATAACAATATGTCCATTTGCACCTCCAGGGGGGAACCTCCACTCCCACCCCTACCCACAATTCAATTTAAATCGTGCATATCAGAGTGCTTTTACAACAATTAGAGGCAAGAGGCGAGGGGCGAGGGGCTGACCCCTGTTATTCAGCACACACAACAAGGAGTATCAGCAATTCTTTTTCTTTCCTACTTCAGATACTTCTTCTTCGTTCGGCTGCTCCCGTTAGGGCACTACTAGGTAACGCAATTATTACTAGAGGACCTCTGTAGTTTCATTCAAATAATGGACTCTTACTGACATGTCGATTCACACGGGACTCGTTTAACCCGGGGTTATTTTTTTTGTGGACTTTCTATAGAAGATTAAAAGGCTCAGTAACCTTTACCGAGATTGAGACTGTGAAAGGTTACTGACAGGAGCGATTCAGATGGGACTAAAAATCACAGAGGTCTGTCTTCCAGTAATTATCCCACTGCCTGGTGTAAAACTAAAACCGTCCAAATATGACAAATAAGAATACATACAACAATGAAAAGAGAAATAACCAGGCATGTTCATACAGTGTTTCTGCTAACATCTACACAGAATTAAGATTTCCAAAAACAACAAGATGGCCTAAAGAGAGAGGAGGTTCATCAGTAAGTGGCATGGAGGAAAAAATAATAAATCTACCTTTCAACATCTCAAAGTCCAAAGAATTCATGTTAGACTTCAGGAAGTCCAAAAAAAAAAATGTACACCCACTCCCATCTGCATTAATGAAGAAGTGCCTAGCTTGAAGTTCCTGGGCGCTTACATCACAGATAATCCTAACATGGACAATTAATACTGGGCACTGCTTGGTAAAGAAGGCTCAACAACACCTTCATTGCCTAAGAAGGTTGAAAATGACCCGTCTGTCCTCATAACTGCCCTCATGAGCTCCATAACTGTGTGGTCGCTGACCCGAGTGCCCTGCGGAGGATTGTCAGAACTGCAGGGCACATCATTGGCATCCCACTTCAGGCCGTGAAGGACGTTTAGACAAAGCGCTGCTTATGTAGAGGAATTCGTACCACCCACAATCCCACTCACTGCCGTTATGAACTATCACCACTCCTTCCTTCATGAGGTCACTACGGGGGTCTCCAGGCCCGATCCCCTAGACCCAGGACTGTGACGTTATTCAATTCTCAAAAACTGCCTTGTGCTCGGGAACTCTGAACTGTGGGTTGACTACACCCAACTGCACTACACGTATACCTTTGCACACTTGTCCATGTTAACACATTTCTTGTTTTCTCCTTTATAATTTCATATTATTAGTTTTTATTGTCTAGCGCAGTCTTGTTGGCTTTTTGTGCTGAGGCAGAGTACAATGAAAGTCAAGTTGAACCGAATGACACTGAAACGATTCTGTTCTTCCTTGGCTGATTTTCTTCACATGGCTACTGTCACGTAGGTTCACACAGGATGAGCCGAACAGACCGGACCTCCTCATTATTGGGGCCAAACTGGAAACCGGAGGGGCCGAAGGAAAAAGACAACAAGGGGGGAAAATAGCTAAAATGGAGCCAAAAGGCTCTGGTGGCTCTGTGGCTAAGGATCTGCGCTGGTATCTGGAAAGTTGCTGGTACAAATCCCACTACTGCCAGAAGGGATCCTACTCTGTTGGAACCCTTAACCTGAAAATTGCTCCAGAGGTGCTGACCCTGTGCTCTGACCCCCAAAGGTCAATACGAAAATACAATTTCCTCTCGAGGATTAACAAAAGTCCAGGGGCGGCACGGTGGCGCAGTGGGTAGCGCTGCTGCCTCGCAGTTGGGAGATCTGGGGACCTGGGTTCGATTCCCGGGTCCTCCCTGCGTGGAGTTTGCATGTTCTCCCCGTGTCTGCGTGGGTTTCCTCCGGGGGCTCCGGTTTCCTCCCACAGTCCAAAGACATGCAGGTTAGGTGGATTGGCGATTCTAAATTGGCCCTGGTGTGTGCTTGGTGTGTGGGTGTGTTTGTGTGTGTCCTGCGGTGGGTTGGCACCCTGCCCAGGATTGTTTCCTGCCTTGTGCCCTGTGTTGGCTGGGATTGGCTCCAGCAGACCCCCGTGACCCTGTGTTCGGATTCAGCGGGTTGGAAAATGGATGGATGGCATCCATCATCCAACCTGCTATATCCTAACACAGGGTCACGGGGGTCTGCTGGAGCCAATCCCAGCCAACACAGTGTGCAAGGCAGGAACAAATCCCGGGCAGGGCGCCAGCCCACCGCAGGGCACACACACCAAGCACACACTAGGGACAATTTCGGATCGCCGATGCACCTAACCCACATGTCTTTGGATTGTGGGAGGAAACCCGGGGAGAACATGCAAACTCCACGCAGGGAGGACCCGGGAAGCGAACCCAGGTCCCCAGATCTCCTAACTGCGAGGCAGCAGCATGCCGCCCCAAAAGTATATCAAAATTGAAAAATCAAAACCAGAAAGTCTAATAATTCTAGCAGCAAAACTAAAACCGTGAATCAAGCATCGAAGAAACAAAGTAGACATCTCATAGGAACGAAAATTCCGCTCTCTAAAGCCGATATCACATTACATGACTTCTGTTCGGAGTGGATGTCAGAAACTTTCTGATCTCGTTGTCCGAGGACGTCAGTTTACACGACTAGATTGAAGGGCGTGACAAAACAGACAGCTTCATGGCTTAGAATGGCTAAAATACGTATATCAATAATTAGCAGATAGGTCTTGCTATCTGTTGAGTGTTTCTGCTAACTTCTACACAAAGCAAATTTTGTCATTCTTCAAATTTCTTCACTTCTGTTTCTGGATTACGCCACGTACCTGAGGATAAGCACGGTGGGACTGTTTCTTGTTGTCTGGGGAGAGGAGCCAGACATCATTTTCACCCGTGTAATTTCCGTAGGACAATTTCTCCAGCCGAACCAGATTCACAAACATTATCCATTTTCTGTTAAATCTTCTGGACTTTATGTGCGTTTTGTCTTTTTTGTGCGTCTCATTGAGTTTGTGTCCAGTGTGGGGTCAAAGGATGGTTTGTATTGTGTATATTAACTTTGGGCTGCACCTTTTCTATTGATTATTACTTTCCGGTGGACACTTTTACGCTTGAATGTTATGTCAGGATTGGTTGGGGTATGATACTGTATATACAGTACATTGATTGGAGTTTGTTCATTTCTTCTTTTTTTATCAATATACACTCACTTTATTATTTTACATAATGCTTGTTTTTTGGCTTATCTTTGATCGTCGACTGGGGGGGGGGGTTTATTTGGAAGAAGTATGGCTTGTCGGGTCCAACGTCCTCAACTTGCCAGGCCACGGGTCTTGGTGGTTTTGGAGAGTGAGTCGGCCGTTATAACCATTAAAAAACAAAAAAAGTAGAAATTTAAAATAAATCCAAAAATGAACTGGGAGCCAGTGAAGGGAAGCTAAAACTGGTGTGATAGGATGGCTTTATTTTGTTGTTTTGTGCCACAGCATTCTGGACCAGTTGCGGACGTAATAAAGATGGCTGACGGATACTCAAAGAATGATATTCTAAACGAGAAGACAGAAGTTCTCCAAATCAGTAAACGAGAACGTTGGCTTCACCGTCGAGATCGTTCTAAGCTGGAAGACGCTACTCTCGATGATTACGTTTCCTTGTTTTTTTAAATTTGGCTTCTGGATCAACCTGTGCTTTGACTTCTACTGAGAAGTAGGATTTTTTGAGAGTCTTTGCAATACCTTTTATTTGGGACCAAACAAGATCTCTGATTTATGTTCACACAGCTGGAGAAAATGGTTTTACCAGCCAGCCTTTTGTGACAATGCGGGTTCGCTCCATGCTCCCATCCGACTTCTGGGAGCTCTTGAACCCGACACCGTCGGTAATGTCACCGATGAGCTAGGCAGTGAGGCACAACAAAGTAAGGGGATGGTGCAAAAAGTGCCAAGTGCTTCTATTTAAAATCAACAAAATCAAAAGGTCCAAAATAAAGTGCAGTGCTTCACAAACAAGTCAATAAGTAATCCATAAAAACGAGGGATAGGTGGAGGTTAAAATCCATCCATCCATCCATTTTCCAACCCGCTGAATCCGAACACAGGGTCCCGGGGGTCTGCTGGAGCCAATCCCAGCCAACACAGGGCACAAGGCAGGAACCAATCCTGGGCAGGGTGCCAACCCACCGCAGGACACACACAAACACACCAAGCACACACTAGGGCCAATTTAGAATCGCCAATCCACCTAACCTGCATGTCTTTGGACTGTGGGAGGAAACCCACGCAGACACGGGGAGAACATGCAAACTCCACACAGGGAGGACCCGGGAAGTGAACCCAGGTCCCCAGGTCTCCCAACTACGAGGCAGCAGCGCTACCCACTGCGCCACCGTGCCGCCCAGGTTAAAATCCAATAGAAAAAAACAACAAGGTTAAAACAATTGCTGGAAGCGGTCCTTTTAAACAAATCCCAGTGCCATTCTTCTACTGGTGACTCCCCTGCTTCTCCTGTCCAGGCTATCCACCCGGTGAGCCACCCTACCTGCAGCTGATCTGTTTGCCAGGCTCTGGTAGGCTTCACCAAACCGTGACTTGGGATGTGAAAGCCCCAGCGTGAGCGTCCTGTTCGCCCAATCTCTTGGCCTTATGTGGCGAGCCATCCTCCATCCGGTCACTTCCACTCCTCACTACATGCTCAGCGGCAGCGACCACATATCGACTGCTCCTGGAGTGCCGGCCAATCACCCAGGCTCACTGCTAAGATGCGAACCTGTGCTTGCTTGCTCTCGCTCTCCTGCACCGGCTTTCCTCTACCTGCTTCCAGCCTTCTTCTCCTGCAACCTCCATTCGTCTTTTCCTTTTCTTCTCCCTCCTAGCCGCCTCGCGCTTCTATTTATCACGGGGACGTGGATCAGATGTGGCAATTAGCAGCTCCTGGCACCAATTACAGATACGGACGACTCCTCGCCTGTGCGCTTAAGTGAGGACCATCCGCATCACGTATCACCCAGGAACCGCTCGGCCACACGTGCCACGCCCCCTCACTAAGACGCGAGTGCGGCGATTATTTATTTAAAAAAAATAAAATGAACCCGCTACACCACACCTTTAATCTCCCCTAAGCAGTCAAAGAGCAGGCCTTGTTAGGTTTCACATACAGTAAAACCTTGGATGGCGAGTAACTTGGTCTGCGAGTGTTTTGCAAGACGAGCAAAAATTTTTAATAAAATGTTAACTTGATAAACGAGCGAGGTCTTGCAACACGAGTGCACTTTGTCTGCAGAGCGTCACGTGATCACAATTGAGCCGATTGTGATCTCTCTCTCTCACTGCAGGATTGTGGGTAATCGCCTCCCATGCTTGGTCTCAGTCGGCGTGCCTCACTCGTACAGTCAACATCCATACGAGCGTATACCGTTTACTATAACATTTTGACCACGTGTGTGTGTTTTATTTTGTGTGCGAGCGATGAATGTATTTAACGACAATGCAGTGTCACATTTCCGTGAAATCCTCAAAAGCAACTGATCATTGGATAGGTTCCTTGTTAAAGTCGCAAAGAAAGAAGAAGATTCCAGCGATAGCAGGGATTCCGTTAGTTATAATGAAAGTCGTCCTACATAATAACCTTCCTCCTCGTCCTCCTCCTCTCTTCTCTCTCTGTCTTGACTCCCTCACACCAGCCTTGATTCTTTTCAAAGGTGAAGTGCAGGTTAATTTGTTTCATGTACTTTTACTTTATGCTTAGTATTAATCATTTTTATATGAATATTTTTGGTTTATGGAACAAATCATCTGAGTTTCCTTTATTAATTATGGGGAAATTCGCTTTGATACACGAGTGCTTTGGATTACAAGCACGTTTCCAGAACGAATTATGCTCGCAAACCAAGGCACCACTGTATATGTAAAGCGGATTATCTTCAGCATACAAGTGCAAGGAAATATTGGGGTTTCCAAAGGTAGCATACACACCGAAAACAGAACCAGGCCCTAAAAAACAGAGCCCTGTGGGACTCCTCATGAAACAACAAGCAGACGAGGACAAACCGATTTGCAATACTGATAGCTAGAGGTTGTCACGTTCTGTAGGAAATGTCAGACAAAAGTGGTTGGAGATGAAGAAAAGGTGCAGAGAGTCAAATTAAAAGCCAAAAAGCAGATGTTCATTGTTCTACCATCTGACCACAACAGCAGTTGATCTTCACGGCTCTGAAGAACGCACTTCCTGTATTGCTTGTTCTCATGACGCACAATCAGCAATCAGCTTGTCACGTGTGTTCTGTCAGGAGGATGAACACCCGAAACAGACATTTGTGTTACAAGTCTCCTCATAAGCTCGTTATTGAAAACTTCAAGCAAATCTACAAGGCCATGCAATCATGTGAGGGACAGTTTCAGCAGTGGAAAACTGATTTGTCCGACAGTTTTAAATAAACCTTTAATGAACTCCTAAGAAACAAAACGTGCTGCAGAAATGAAAACTGTGGTAAAGGATGGGCGCAGCATTCAGGAAAACAAACTTGTCACATCCGTGTGATTTAGAGGGTCATAACCTGAACGAGGAAACAGAAGCACTAAATCCAGTTTTCTTCTTCATATAATTTATTAAAAGTATACAAACACTCAACACAATCAAGTCAGATTAAACAAACCTAAATTCAATTCAAACCTCACCCATGAGAAAGAGAGGAAGGCCAACATCCAGAGTTAAACTATCAAGAGTAGTAAAGAGAAAGGAGTCTGTCCTCCCCCAATATAAGTGCTTATTCAAAAATATATTATTGATTAGGGCCTGCCAGGTTTAAAAAAAAAAAAAAAAAAGTTTTGAACAGATCCGCTACGTGAGAATTTGAATTTTTTCCCCAATTTCAAATAGTATATGACATCCATCCATCCATTCATTTTCCAACCCGCTGAGTCCGAACACAGGGTCACGGGGGTCTGCTGGAGCCAATCCCAGCCAACACAGGAACCAATCCCGGGCAGGGTGCCAACCCACCGCAGGACACACACAAACACACCCACGCACCAACCACACACCAGGGACAATTCAGAATCGCCAGTCCACCTAACCTGCATGTCTTTAGACTGTGGGAGGAAACCGGAGCGCCCGGAGGAAACCCACACAGACACGGGGAGAACATGCAAACTCCACGCAGGGAGGACCCAGGAAGCGAACCCGGGTCTCCTAACTGTAAGGCAGCAGCACTACCACCGTGCTACCATGCCACCCACTAGTATAAAACATTCCTTCTTAATATTTTTTGATTTCACTAGGCCAAAAATCAGTCCTGGGGTCCCCTGTGGCTTCAGGTTTTTGTTCCAACCAGCTTCATAATCTGTGACAACACCTGACTGCACTGATTTTTTAAATTTTTTTTCTTATTCTACATTCAGAAAAGCACAGCAGAATGATTCTTATAAAAGACATTTAGAAATATTTCTGCTTTTGCTATTGATTTAAATGCTTATTTCATTCTATTTTGCCCTTTCTCTGTGCAGTTTTCCCCTTCATTGTATTTTATTAATGACAATTAAAAACGAGTAGAGCAGACACCCAGGCAAACGACACGGAATAATCAAAGGCTGCAGGTACTTGAGCGTCAGCCCCACTAATAGATAGATAGATAGATAGATAGATAGATAGATAGATAGATAGATAGATAGATAGATAGATAGATAGATAGATAGATAGATAGATAGATAGATAGATAGATAGATAGATAGATAGATAGATAGATAGATAATCCCCAAGGGGAAATTCACAAGTAGTCAAAAATGAATTAATTAACAATTAGAACACCTAGAAAAGTAGAGTGAAGATCAAAATGAAAATACTGTTAAAAAGAAAAAAATTTCCATAACTGCTTGATACATTTTATTATAGATATAGATATAGATATATATATTTTCATGGCATTCATAGTGAATGTAATTACCCCGATCTACATGCTGTCAAATGAACAAACCACACGCCGTGGCGCAACGTAAAGAGGCTTCACCTTTAGCGCCGACGTCCAACCCCCAAGAGGGGGGTGCAGTGAGTGTGTACGCCCGATGAGCCCAGAATTAGGGCGAAACACGTGTCACGTAGTCTTTGCATTATTTGACAGTAAAACTATTTCAACCATACCATTATATATATATATAAATCCTTCGATGCGACAAGACTTTTAGGAACAGAGATTTTTTTTTTTTAAGTCCCACGAGACACGACTTTTGCCTTGTGATTTCATCAAGTCACATCCTCCTCTCGAACATTTTCAACCAAGACCATGGTTCTCCATCACCAAAAAACGAGGAAGTGAAACGAATTAACGCCAAAAATGTCGATCGGTTACACGGCAAATTGGTTAAATGCATATCAATAGACTATGATGGAACAGTTGGTGGTGATGGTGCGGAAGATGAAAACAACAACTTACAGTATCATGGAGAATATCTACAACTGTTAACAAAGTCTGGTCTATTACAAAATAAAGGAGACCTTGATATGGCATTTGTATTAAAATATTTACAGTTTCCCATTAGAATAGACAATTAACAAATCTCGGAGCCAAACATTCAAAAAAGTAATTTTATTTAATAGAGAGAAAGAAATGAAATTCAGTCACGGGCAGTTATACGTTGTGTTGTATGTATATGTAACAATTCCCATGTAAATAAAAATCTGTTTACATTGTACATTCCATCCCCATACGCGAGCGACAGAACCACAAAGAGGCTAGCAGGTAGCGGAGGCTTTGGGGTTGGCGTGCGAAGTGAGCAGGGGGCAAAGCCCCCTAGTATTATTTATATATATAGTGGCAGACAGTCTGGGTCTATGCCCGGCTGGGATGCCCCTTCACTGTATGTTCAGGGGGAGCAGCCATAGACTGTACAATACCTCCCCCTGGATGCTAGATGTCCGCCCCCCTGGGTTGGAGCAGTGCCTCAGTGTTCCGCAGGGCTCCATGGGAATTGGAGTTGGGCGCTGCCAGGGGGTGCTGCAGCTGGGACTCCTGAGCCCGTATGGGCTGTATATTCACCACACCCAAAAGTGCAGCTGGAACTCAGCATGCAACCACCTGGAGCACTCCTGGGTGGACTATAAAAGGGCCCAGCAACCACCACTCAAGGGCCAGAGTCAGGAGGAGGAGGAGGACGAAGCTTGACGGAGGAGTGGTGGTGAATAAGAAGAGTGTGGTGTGCTGGTACTTTATTGGTGTTTTGGGACTGTGCTGTGGCTGGGGGACACGGGGAAGATGTGCCCTCCAGCTGAAGGAAAATAAATAGTTGTTTTATTTTACGTGTGCCTCCGTGTCCAGTCTGTGTCATGTTGGGCACCTACATAGCGCCTTTTTACAATATATATATATATTAGTGCTGGGCAGGAGCAACTGAAAAAAACTGAAGTTTCCCTATCATACCACTGTCACTACCTTTTGACCAGACCTTGTCGTCATCTTGGCGGAGTGGTGGCTCTGAGGCTAGGGATATGCACTGGCAATCGGAAAGGTTGTCGGTTCAAATCCCGTAAATGCCAAAAGGGACTCTGCTCTGTTGGGCCCTTCAGCAAGGCCCTTAACCTGCAATTGCTGAGCGCTTTGAGTAGTGAGAAAAGCGCTATATAAATGCAAAGAATTATTATTATTAATTATTATCTTGTCTGAGGTCACCAAGCAAGTTGTGATGCTGGAGCCGACAGTCCCATGGGAGAAACGTCTGGAAAAGGAAGCTCAGTAAGTACGCAGGACTGGTCAGGCAATGCCAGCAAGCAGGGTGGAGAACTGTGTGGAGGTTTGCTGCCGGGGCTTTGCAACCCAATCCCTAACTAGGGTCTTCAGTCACCTGGGCATACCCAGAAGGGGGTTAGCAATGGAGAGTTATTCACAAGACCACTAAAGCAACAGAGACAGCTTCTTGATGGCTATGGCTCAAGAGAGGAGTGAGAGGTGGGGGTCAAAGCAACTAGCATGCCGAGCGGACACAAGCTGGCATCAGATCAGCCCCAGCTGGGTCGCCTGGATGAAGGGTGTGCGATGCTTAAAGACCCAAAACATCTAAAAGATTTGAGGAACATCACCGATGATGTGTCCAGTAGCGTCATCAAATGTACTCGCACACTGACAATCCATGTCACAGCGCCACTGCGTAAAGTTGAACAAATTATATCAAAAGGTCAAACATGCGAAGAGATCGACTCCGGAGGCTTGGACTGTTGTCTAATTGTAAGTTACGGTCAACAAATAACATTTTGAGAGGGTCTACAGAGGAGAACCCAATTAATGTCAAGCTACGTGGCGTGGTGGCGCAGTGCTAGCGCTGCTGCCTCACAGTACAAAGGACTAGGATTTCATGTTCCTGGGGTTCCCAGCATGGAGTATGAATGTTCGTCTAGGGTCCATACTGGATTTCCTTCCACAGTTTAAGACTGGATGGGGAGGAGAATTAGTGAGGCTAAACTGGCACACGCGTGTGTGTGTGTGTGTGTGTGTGTGTGTGTGTGTGTGTTCACCCTGCGATGGACCGGCGCCCTGTTTGCCCATGCAGGTCATGCACCACGTAGGGTGGCAATAACAGTCTTAGCATTCTCCATCATCATCTTCCTGGCACAATTTCAACAGTTTCAGGTTGGCAGAGGCTTGCATACAGCCAATACAAGGTTCCAAATCCTGACCACTAAGCAAAGAATAATGTTGGTTCAATTCCACCTGACATTTAAATGTTTCCAAAAACATTAGCATAACGTTAGCAGCATTTCGGATTGGAGCATGAAGCTTCTGACGCATTCCACCACATTCTGTTGAATTCAATCTTATGTCAAAAGGTTTTATGTTTGGGGTGATGCTGGCGACACAAATGGTAAGAAATTGCACTGGAGTATTAAAATCTGGGGATAGTTCATGTTGTTTAGAATTTGTCACTGTCAAATGAATCTCCTGTTGCTGTGCAATGTGCACATTATATGTTGTTACCTTAATTACCCAAGTGTCTGTGACAAGCACCCTGGCACCAGGGGCGCCGGTGGCAAATTTATCAATACGGCGAAACTCATTGTTGAGAGAAGATGCCACAGCTCTCCAGCCTGATTGAGGAAGTACATGGCTTGCAAATGTCCTGGCAACAGGTTATGGGAACTCCATTTCCTCAATGACCAGTAGTATACGAATATGACACAAACCAAAGGAAGAGCAAATGCCAAGGAAAAGTACGGCTGCCATCCATCGCTTGCAAGATGAACATAATATAACTTTTGTTCTGGAGATGCAAAACCCATTCCTACATAATAGCCTAGTGGCAATAAGGAGTGCACAAGAAGTGTCGCGCAGGTCCTCTTAACTCTTTTAGGGCGCATGTCGACAGGAGGGGTTGAGGGCGCATGTCGACAAAAGTCGACATCCAGGGATAGAGGGCGACAATCAGCTGTTAATGGCGACAAATCTCACTGTCACGTCACAGGCATTCCCTCTGTGCTTGGAGGAATGCTAGACTCGTTGACTCGGCAACTAAACCTTGCGTGTGCGTGAGTTGCGAAATGTAAACAATGGCAAGATGGCATCGACATGTGAAAAGGGAGCGAAGAGAGTGCAGAAAAGAAAACACTCGGCAGACAATGTTTTGCGCATTATCGCCGAGTCGGACTCTTGATTTTTCAGAATCAGATTTTATTGACAGTGATCAGGAGATCGAGCAAGAGAGTGAGAAGCCGGCATCAGCTGATCAAACACCAGCCGATGCCGCGCCAGCGGATCTGCTGCCAGTTGAGTGCCTTCGCGCAGCCGATGCAACTATGGCAAGGTTTGCGTGGGATAAATACACAGACATTGATCCGTTGAGAGCCGATCTGGCTACGGGAGTTTACAAGACGGCATGGCTTGCTGTTGGACACGACAGATCACCAGCTGCTGTACTTCAGGCTGCTCTCTCCTGATGCTGCTTTTCAGCTACTGTCAGACGAGACAAACGTAGGCAGAGAAATTTTTTGAATCGCGGGCTGCGGTTGCATCGCATTCTCGTTTTTCAAAGTGGAAACCCACAACGAAAGACGAGATGAAGTGCGCTGTGGCATTACAAATAGAGATGGGACAGAACTGGTGATATAACTTCAGGGAGCATTGGTCCAAACGTGTTTTGTCCCCTGGTGGCTTTGGACAGGTTATGCAGCGTTGTGATAGGTACGTGCTGCTGCAAAGTTTTATTCACTTCTGTAATAAACAGAAGCAAATCCCATGGGGTGAGCCAGGCTATAATACCATACATAAAGTTTCAGAAGATGAAAGAGGTGACAATACGGTTTTCATGCAGGCAGAAAACTTGGTGGCAGTGGCATGGCATGATGGCAAATGGGTGACTTGTCTCTCTACAGTACACACTAACAATATATGTGAGAAAGTGCAGCAACAGACAATTGAAAAATAGGCACCAAAGCAACACATATTGTAAGGAGTGCAGTGTGGCAATGACTGAAATTGGCTGCTTTGAGCGAGATCAGACTTTGCTGTGTAAAATGTATGTGATATGTATGTGAAATCATAGAGTATGCAGGCTCATACAACATGCAAGACAGTAACATTTGTCAAAGGTAAATATTTTTTGTTGATTTGATATGTTAAACAATTGATTTGTGTTCTTTTTTTAAAAATGTTAGTTTTTGGAAAAATATTCAGCCCTGGGAGAAAAGAAACAAAAAAAAAAATTAGCCCTAAAAGAGTTAATGTGGTAGTGAACAAATGCCACGTCCTCGCTGCCAAGCCACCCTGACAGCAAATATTCTACACCGTCATCCCAGCAGACGGGAATTCATTGGGAGGAAAAACGAAGCAAATCGCAAACACCACGTATGCCAACGTAAAAGTAACCTCGGGACTCTCCATATTTACTAAAAGTGAAGGCTGTTTAAAACGAAGCGTGTGCACCGTAAAGCTTCCCCATCGGAGGCGCGACGGTATTCAGGGATTGTTTCTGTGCTTACCGAGAAAAAGACTCCAGCTTCCCCGTGATCCTGCTCAGGAAAAAAGCGAGTCTGAAAGATGGATGGAGGGATAGATGTTTGAAATACCAATGGGGTCGCGATTTCTAAAGGGCTGTCTACAACAACACAGGCTAAGCTCAGGTTTTCTTAATCTGGTAGTTTTTGGCTGGGTAGCCTACTAGACATTAAACGAAGTTGGTTTTGTCCACATATTTACAGCATGAAAAGGTTCTGTCAAGCAATGGTTCAAGAGACCCCACATAGCTCAAAATGAGAACCTTCATGCATCAGGTAAGGACCCTTGAACAAAGGGCATTGACAACCTGGACCATGAGCCATACCATGAGAAACCTTGTACAGAATGAAGCCAGCATAACCCTGATTAACTGCAACACTGCTGGCGTTCTCATGGAGGAATAGCACAGCAGCACTGAGGAGAAATCCTACACCATGGAATTACATCCTGACATAGACGGCTCAGCTGAACAGACAATGAAGAACGGTGGCGCTGGACTCTCCATCAGGTACCCAGGAGGCAGAGAAGAAAGGCTCTCACCTCACTACCCGTCTGTACTCTGCCAGCTTCAAGGCTGAAGTAATGGCCATCCAGACCGGTGAAGCCCATGCTGAGAACATCTCCAGTACTGTTGTCTTCTTCACAGACCCCCCGTCTACCCTGAAGGCATTCAAAAAAAAAATTAAAAAAAATTAGGCCCCGAAATCTGCCAGAGACAAAGAACTGAACACCCTGCAGAGGCAAGAAAAATAGTCACTGACACCCTAGCAAAAGAAAGAAGGATCTACAAAAGAGCAGGAAGACAGATCTACCACCACCTTCCAAGAGCCCAAACCTAATCACCAAGGGTAAACACCAGAAGACCCCATAGCACATGCTGACACGGCTGGAGTAGGTGGCCACATTCAGGCTGCAGACAGCCAAGACCACCTGACTGACCAATCTGAAGCTTTGGTGTACAAATGGTCAGTCAGACCAGTGTCCAAGCCCAGACTGCCAGTGAGATAACCCTACATCTATTGCAAGAACGTCCATTGTACCGTCATAGCCAAACGTCTGAAGAATGACACAAATATTTCAATTTTCACAAAGTTTGCTGCTGCAGTTTTTCTGATGGCAATTTGCATAAACTCCAGAATGTTCTGAAGAGCGATCAGATGAATTGCAATTAGTTGCAAAGTCCCTCTTAAGCCCAAAAAACCAATGCATTTCAGTGCTGCCATAAAAAGGACCTGCTGACGTCATTTCAGTGATCCTCTTCTTAACACGGGTGAGAGGATCGATGAGGACAAGGCTGGAGATCACTCTGTCGTGATGACCGAGTTAGAACAGAGAGGTTCAAAAGGTTGTGAAGAAGGCTTCAGGTCACCCAAGAAAGTCCAACAAGCACCAGGACCGTCTCCTAAAGGTGATTCAGCTGGGGGCACCACCAGGGCAGAGCTTGCTCAGGAATGGCAGCAGACAGGTGGGAGTGAGGTTAAGACTTTTAGAGGGTGGCCTGGTGGGTGTCAAGAAGGGCAGCAAAGAAGCCAAGAACAACATCAGGGACAGATGGAAATTCTACAGAAGATACGGGGATTGGACTGCTGGGGGAAAGTCATTTTCTTTGATGAATCCCTGGAGAATCAAGAAAAAATAAAAGGTGAGCGGCACTACCATCAGTCCTGTGTCAGGCCAACAGTAAAGCATCCTGAGACCATTGATGTCGGCCAAGCCTGTGGGCTCACTCACTCACTCACTGCCTAAAAACACAGCCATCTATATTACTAAACGACAGTTTAATTTATGCACGGACGGCGGACGCACCGAGGCGCATGTGCACAGCGAATCGGCGCCCCAGAGTCAAACCCAGCGGCTTCCCAGAGTCAGTAGGTGGCGCCCAAACAGCACAACCTGTAAACTAAACTTGCTCTAATCCACTGTGCCAGCAGTCAGTGTGGCATATTTGGATCACATGTCAGTAAATCAGTATTAAAAGTAAGTTGAATTATGATTCCTAACAGTAAACGACGCAGCCACAGAACAACAAAGACGAGACCGCATAGATAAAAACAATAAACGGAGGCTCCTACAACGCGCTTCAAAAACACCAGACGCAAAGCAGTCACGGCTCCAAAACGAAAGAGCTCCACTAACAGAAATACAAAAACGAGCACGTATGGATAGACACAATGAACGAAGGCGCCCACACCGTGCTTCTCCAACAGCAGAGGCAAAGCAGTCACGGCTCCAAAACGAAAGAGCTCAACGATTAGTAATACAAAAACGAGCCCGTATGGCTACGACCTGTAAACTAAACCTGAGGTACAGCGTGCATGCCAGGTTGTACAGTATATATGCACAGATGTCAGACGCAACAGGTAAGTCGTTCACACTACCACCACTGCCAAAAGCGAGACTGCATGGATAAAAACAATACATGAAGGCACCTACAACGTGCTTCTGAAACACGCCTCATGACTAGCGGAATCATACGTCAACGTCACCGCCATACTGTGAGTGGCACTGTGGACGCACCCACCCTCCATGATATTTCATCCCTACAAATATCGGAGGGAACAGAAAGTGATTGCCATTCTTGGATTTGCGATTCTTTTGAGAATCGCTGGGTTTCTTGTGAATAAAGAATGGGACCAAAACATCTCCTAACCATCCAAGAACAGTTTGGTGACCCACAATGGCTTTCCCAGCAAGATGGAGCACCGGGCCATAAGGCACAAGTGATAACTAAATGACTCGGGGAACAAAACACTGAAATTTGGGGTCCACGGCCAGGAAACTCCCCATTGAGAACTTGTGGTCAATCCTCAAGAGGCAGGTGAACAAACAAACCCCCACCAATTCTGACAAACTCCAAGCATTGATTATGGATGAATATGCAGCCATCAGTCAGGATTTGGCCCAGAAGTTGATGGACAGCATGCCAGAGTGAATTGCAGAGGTCTTGGGGGAAAAAAAGGAAGGGCCAACACTGCAAATATTGACTCTGCACATAAACTTCATATCACTGTCAATAAAAGCCTTTGAAACTGAGGAAATGCTTGTAATTCTACTTCAGTATCCCAAAAGATCTGAAAACACTGAAGCAGCAAACTTTGTGAAAACCAACACTTGTGTCATTCTTAAAATACAATGCAATGAGGAGGTGTCAGATGGTGAAGACGCCATGGCGGTTAAGTTGTATGGTGGCCTGGAGGAGCTGCGGCGCACAGCAGCATTCAATGGAGAGGCCGGCACGTCCGTCTGAGTGAACGACAAGAAAAAGCAGTTCATCATCAAGTGATCAGTACTACCACTTTACTGTATTTAACTTCATAAAGCACATGTCCCCAGCACAAAGGATAAACCAATCTGACAGCGCGAGCCTGCGGAAGCCATTCTTGGAAGCACAACGGTCTGCTTCGGCGATTATCAGCACGAGGAGTCGGCTTTGGAGATTCCTGCAGCGGTTCCTCTCCCAAAGAAGCGTCACTAAATCTCAGGTGCAAAGTTCCCATCGCGTAAAATGGCAAGCGACCAGCAGCTTTTCGGCACGTCGTCTCACTGTGTGCTGAACAAATAAGATTGGGATCGCGGGGGCAAGAGATGCAAGCAGTGGGCTCAGCCGGCCATCCCTACCTGCGTGCGCATTTCGCGTCCCGCTGCTGGGCATCACCGATGATCCGACAGACGCGGGGGCGAGCACGCCCTTTCCCGCCAGCGAGTTCCCTTTCCCTGGCGTGTCTCATCCAAGCGGGGACTTGGCAGGAAACAATTCAGGGGCGAGTCGGGGAACACACATTTTAAGTGTAAGCAGGAGGATCTCTAAAATTATCGCGATGGGAGTGTGGGTGGGTATCCTGCGATAAGTTAGCGCTCTGTCAAGTGGCTGTACTGTTATATTATCCATACACCATTGAGCAGCACATGTCGTGGGATGAAATAACAGGACCGCAATGCAACATGTACATAAACAAAGGACAAGACAAGTACAGAACTATAATATATACCCCGTGGCTACACCCACATAGTAATGAAACTGGGCAAACTTTAAAAATCAATAGACGTTGGCACTGTATCTGATCGTGTTCAGCTCCGACAGGAGAGCATTCTCCGCGTGCGTGGCCGTGATATCTCTGGGAATCAGCAGCTACCCTGTAAAACACATGGAGCTCTGATCTCGCTCTCAAAAAACGTCAAACGTTACTCCTTAACAATGTGTAGGTGATAATGTCTGTTGAACAAACAGGTAGCGCTAGCTAAGCGGAGGCAAGGTGCACTGCAGCACGTGGCGAGAGGTTGACTAACTCGAAAAGAGGCTGGAGAGAGAATGAGGAAGGCCCCGCCCCCTTGCTCTCGGCCCACAGCCACTCCCTCGAATTTGCATAAATACATCGGTACCTCAAGCGGACTCTGGTACTTAGCGCGATAAGAGAAGTCCCAAAAATCAACCGGAAAGTTCGAGCAGATTATAGAAAACAACCAGATCTAAATCCGTTAAGTAATTATCTCGTGAAAGGGGGGCATATATACTAACAGAACGCGCATGGACCACGAAATTTTTAAAACGGTTACTTAGCGAGCACCTATGGGCCAAGGGTAACCTCCATTCCAAATTTCAAGTCTCAATTCCTTATGGTCCTCGGGAGATGGCAAGGCACGTGACTTCTGACGCTCGCCTCCACATTCCAGTCTTTCTTCGGAATTAAGTGCAATTTAAAATAAAACTCTTTCCTTCCTTGTTGCAACAAGCAGGTTCATATTTTATCTTCTCTTGTTTTCCTCAATAAGAAAGTCCTACTTTATTTTTTTTTATTTCTTTCATTTTCATATACGTCTTTTCAATCAAAGCCTTTTCATGACTCTCTTTTAATACTTTGCCTAAATAGCATTTGTCATTCTATATAATGTCAAGGTATTTCATACAATGCCTAGGGAAAGTATATATAATATTAAAATAATTAAGATATTTCATACTTTGCCCGCAAAACGCCAGGCATTCTATACAATGCCTGCCTTTCATACATTGCCGGGAACATATGTATAGAAGATTAGACAAATAAATAGTAGGTAAGTGAATAGATAGTAATAATTTGAATTCAAATTATTACTAACAGTAAAATAAATAAAAAATAAACAGTAATGACTAGTGTAACAAATGTACTGCATATAAATCGGCTACTTGTGAATTTCCCCTTGGGATTAATAAAGTATCGATCTATCTATCTATCTATCTATCTATCTATCTACTCAGGGGTAGATGCGAGGGTTTGGGGTACACACAGATCTCCGCGTCTTGATAGCCGAAGGGATAGAAAGGACAGGGCGAATTGTTTGTCAGTGTGTATCGTTTTCACATACTGCTTTTACAAACACGAAACGCGCAGGAGTGAAAGCACAATCTCGTTACGGACTCCAAATCTCCTTCTGCAGCTTCTAAGGATTTAAAA
Organism: Erpetoichthys calabaricus; assembly: GCF_900747795.2. NCBI lineage: Eukaryota > Metazoa > Chordata > Cladistia > Polypteriformes > Polypteridae > Erpetoichthys > Erpetoichthys calabaricus. The sequence continues at coordinate 13,548,967 of NC_041405.2, forward strand.
TCTCTTTTGCAAGTACAAAACTAACAAAAAAATAATAACAATGAAGGCATAACTTACGTTTCCCCAAATAATCTGACCCCTTGAATATAACCTGTGCTATGGCATTGCCCTGAAGAACCACTTTGGCACCTTTATTTCTAAGGGCCTATATGAAACATTAGGAGTCGCGGATGATTGGCTAGCTGAGAATGGGTGTGGCCAGGGGGCTCGGTCTGCGTGTGGATCACGTGTGAGGAGAGCTTCATTCGTGCGGTGCAGCTGAGAAGTCAAAGTAAAGGCAAGCGACGTTAACAAAAACAAAAATCAAGGTGCCAGAGTGGTTCTTCAGAGCGATGCCATAAGGGTGCCATTTTTGGTTCCCAAAAGACCCATCCACATGAAGGTTCCACAAAGAAAGTTTTAAGATGGTAACGGAGTTGTAAAATACTAGTGGCTAGTGATTTTAAAAGGACACTTCCTGCATATACAGTCACACAGGCTGTAGGTTCCGATTTTCTAAACATGTTAGTCAGTCTTTTTTATTTTTGAATCCACTTAGTCCTGAACAAGGTTGTTGGGGTCTCCTGGAGCCTATCACAAATAGCTTAGACCTCCTGGATAGGGTGTGCCAGTCCATCGCATGGCAAACACACACCAGGGTCAATTTAGGACCACCATTTCACATAACCTGTATGTCTTTGGACCGTGGGAGGAAAATAGAAGAAACCCACACAGACACGGGGTGTCCTGTTATTTCTCCTACAATACATTAAAGCTTTCATTAAAAAGACAACTGCAAAGTAGGAAGTTTTTCAAAGCAAAAACAAAAAACAAACTGCGAAATAATCCTCCCCAGAATGAAACGGCGCCTTGTCAAGCTAAGGTTCCACAAGGAACCTCACAAAAGTGCCGTGAAAGAACCAAGATATTTAAAGAGTGTGCATGCATGTTTAAATAAGTAATCAGAAACGTTTAAATGACAACTGGGACGTTTCTTTAGTGTGTAATAATAATAAAAAAAAGGAATGGCATTTGCCAACCTTCTTAATGCAGTCCAGGGGCGTTAGCAGGGAGTAGAGCGTATCCAGTGCAGGATTTATGTATAAGCTACACAAGCTATAGCTTAGGGCCCCCGCCTTCTTGGGGCCCCCCAAAACAAATTGTCCGAGTGAGCATTTGTCATATATACTTAAATACACTACAGCAGTGGTTTCCAAACTCAGTCCTGGGGACCCACTGTGGCTGCAGGTTTTTGTTCCAACCAACTTCCATTTTTCATTGGACTCTTTGCTTAATTAATTAAGTGAGTCATTATTTCCCAGTTTCTGTGTTTTGGAGTCCAATGTAGAAATTATTACACTTTAATAAAAATCTACCAAACTTAGTTTGTACAGTAATCCGTTATATGGGCAAGTCGTTAACAGTATTTTCAACCTAATTTTCATTCTGCTTGTCCAGGTGTTCTGGTTATTTGATTATTTACTAATTAGCGGGTCTGACGCTGAAGTCGTTGCAGCTTTCATCATATGTTTGCTGTGCTGGTTGTTAATTGTCACTATTAGGGTTAAATGAAGGGAACAAACTACACAGGAAAAGGAGAAAATAATAGGAAAACAACAAAAGAGAGTTAAGCATTTACAGCTTTCGAAAAAAATAGAAATATTTCTAAATGTCTTATAAATGTAAAAACCATACTGTTATGTTTTACTCTTCTGTTATTCTGCATTCAGAAAAAAAGACCAGCTAATTAAATGAGATCAGTTGTTCTCGATTTTATGATCAGATTATGGATCTGGTTGGAGCAAAAACCTGCAGCCATAGTGGGTCCCCAGGACCGAGTTTGGGGACCACTGTACTACAGCATTATTTGTCCCAATCAGGCCCGGCCTTAGGCATAGGCGATCAACTCCTTGGTCTAATTTTCACGCATTTCACAGAGCTTCCAGGGGGGCTCCGCCCCCTTCAGGGGGCCCCTGGACCCCCCTTTCGCCTAGGGCCCCATAATACCTAAGACCGGGCCTGAGCGTATCCTCGCTACCATGTCACGCAAGGCAGGAACAAGCACTGGACACTGGACTGAACACACACACACGCACACTCGCGCACACACACACACACAGGCCGATGTAGCGTTGCCAGTTCACTTAACCTGCATGACGTCACCTACGGAGGAAACACAAGTACACAGAGACGGGGAAGCCCTGCAAACTCCACGCAATAGTTACTGGGGTTTTCTTACTGCACGGCCACCGTACTGCCCTAAATAAATAAAATACACAAAAAGTAAAAAGCAGAACATCATCCAGCCGCAGAGTCTCAACCCTATAGCTTCGGTTTGTACTGCAGCGCTTATCTGATCCCATTATCGTAATCACTTGGACGCCACTGTCTTTAATATTCTCTTCGTGGAGACCGCGGACGAGAACTTTACCTGCGGTTGTAATCTGATGGACTATTTAGTGCATAGCTGGCGGAGTCAGTCGGCCCAGCCGTAGTGTAAGGTGCAGTCCGTTTGTTGAATGCCTGTATTGTAGAATTTTGCTGGTTAGTAAATCCGCTCATGCCGTCTTACCTCCTTGGTTTCATTGAACATAACGGCAGTAAGGCCACCTGTACCGCTCAGTGATCCGCGCCACTGTTGTTCAAATATGTCAGAAGCGGGTTTTAAATTGAAAAAGTAAAAAGCCCTAAGGATCGGTGTGTACAAAACTCTCCGAGGCTCCACTCAAACGCAAAGCGGGCTTGTGACACGAAAGGAAGTCGCCACCGGTGACCAGGCACCGTCAGATAACGCCAGCTCCAGGTAGCTTGCGCGATCACCGACTGCACTCTTGGCACAGAACTGATAAAAAGGATTTAAACAAAAGAAGAAAGAAAAATGAATGAAATCTAAAGTAGCGAGCGCAGCTGTGTGGGCGAGGCCGCCAAACTGATAAGCAGCCTAACAAAGGAATAACTGTGTTCGGCATCTTCAAAAAATACAAAAGGAAAGAAAAAATGATTACACCAGAGATTACTTGATTTACAGCTAGTGCCAGATAAACAGCGAGTGCCAACATGGACCCACGCCTCGCAAACTGTGAGTCTGTGTAAAAGTACGGGGAGCAACTTTTGGGGACAGCGGGTCCCGAGCAGCAGGTGCTGAACGCCGAGATGTCGGTGGGCGCGGAGTCTTTGGATCGGCATCTGCCTTACCTGTGAGTATCAGCCTGTCCAGACTCACTGCACAGACAAAGAAGAAAGCCGCCGTGCCCTCCGCAGACAGAAACAGGGCCACACCATGCCAGCCTGCCTCTCGCGCTCAGTCTCCGCGAGAGTCATGGCTTCGCCACTTATACTTCCTGCTTTATTCTAAAAGATAAAGGCAAGCGTGTGCTTGTTCGCGTGTGTGTGTCTGTCCGGTATGCAAAAAGCCACCGTCGAACTGCTCTCCGACAAATTTGGCACAAATTCCCCACTTGCTATAGTCCGTTGATAACATTTATTTGATGCGCTCACCCCCGGCAGCTCGGGTTTCTGTCTTCTATTATGCATAAACGTTTATTTACACCGGCAAAAGGAAATCAGCAAGTAACAAGAAGGAGAACGAAATGCACCATTATCTATTCTATAGTTACTGTAGTTATTAGAAATTAATAAAAGTGTGTCATAGTAGGCTTTGGACTCCATAACCTCAGGTTGTGCATTCAGATCCCACTGTGTGACCCGGAGCAAGACACTTCCCCTGCTTGTGCTCCAAATGAAAGACATTTTTAAAAACGAACCAAATTGTATCTCAGATGTCGCAAGCTGCCTTGCATTAAAGGTGTCCGCCAAAACATAATAAGTAATAATCCCATCTACACTGGTGAGATCATGACAGCTTTAGCTCACATTTAACAACACACGCCCATACCTGCTATATAATAAAGAACTAAGGTGTGTGCGTGTCTACTCCCTCAGAGCAATCGGATTGGTTAAAGTCTGGCTTTGGTGGGAATCGGTCAGTTTGACTTTGGTGATGTGACAAAAGAGAAAGTGGGAGAGTGAGATTCATGAGGAGGAGGAAGAGTAAAGGCACATGCCCTCAAAGACAGAAAGTATGAAATCAGAAAGGAGGAGAGAAAGGTGCCTGAAGCAGGCATTATGGGAACGGCCTTGAGAGAGGGGGCGCTGGTGAAGAGACATTCAGACACATGCGGGTGCAGAGAAAAGGCACTGGAAGGACACAGGCAAGAGATAGCAACAATTTTTAATTCTTTTCTTATCTGTAGCTAGTATGTGTATTTTTATTATATATATATATTTTTATTATATATTATATAATATATCCATCCATCCATTTTCTAACCCGCTGAATCCGAACACGGGGTCACGGGGGTCTGCTGGAGCCAATCCCAGCCAACACAGGGCACAAGGCAGGAACCAATCCCGGGCAGGGTGCTAACCCACCGCAGGACTATATAATATTATATATATAAATAATGAATGAATGAATGAATGAGAGAGAGAGAGAGGGAGAGAATAATTTTAGTATAGTAGGCAGGATAACAGTCACAAGAACAACTCAAGACTATTGCAAAGGTTTGGGGCAGCCAACCATATAATACTGTATATCCTGGCTGCAAAAGGTTGAATTGAAACAAGTTGTTTACAAAACTGAGTCCAAAACAGAACTGACTATATGGAGGTAAGTTGGTGGCTTTAAAGGCCGGTGGAGGAAGTGATGTCATTTATGCCAGAACCGGACGTGGCGTCTTCAGGGACCAGAAGTGACATCATCAGATGTGCCAGAACCTGATGGGATTTCCCGGGAATGGTCTCCAAGGAACCGAGAGAGAGACAGTCAACACACTCCGCCGCCCCCTGGTCTGATGTAGAATTACAATTACTCAAGTCCTTTAGCTGCCTCCTATTCACATGTGTGTGACAAATCTATATTATATATATATATATTATATATATATATATATATATATAAAAGCAAAATACCAGTCACTCATCACGAAATCTCCCGAACCATGAGGACTTGGGACTTGAAATTTGGAATGTAGGTTACCCTTGGCCCATAGGTGCTCTCTAAGAAATGGTTTTAAAAATTTCGTGGTTCAAGTGCAAAATTTCTTAGTTTTTTAGACCCGTTTGTATGTCTGTCCGCTTTTCACGTGAGAACTACTTAACGGATTTAGATTGGTTTTTTTTTTTTTTTTCTATAATTTGCTTGAGTATTCCATTGACTGTGCGACTTTGTCATCGTGCTAAGTATCATAATTTGCTTGCAGTACCAATTTATTACCGCAAATCTGAGAGAGACTCATCGGGCTGTGGGGTCCTCATCACTCATGCGTCTGCCTCGGGGCGTAACCTTAACTCGGCTTAGTTAGAGAACTACTTAACGGATTTAGATCGTTTTTTTCTATAATTTGCTTGAACATTCCGGTTCATTTTGTGACTTCTCTCATCGCACTAAGCATCATAGTTCGCTTGCAGGAGTGATATATTCACTCTAATCTGAGACAGAGGCTGTTTGCGGAGGGGAGGGGGAAGCCAGGCAGGGTCTTCCTCACTGTCCTGTTTCACTAATATGCAGGTGAAGCCGCGGAGGATGGCTAGTGTATCTATATATATATATATATATATATATATATATATATATATATATATATATAAGGTGTGTGAAATAGTGAGAAATGCTCACTGTACATATATTTTAAATGGCTGATACACATAGGCTGGCATCCTGGCCAGGGTTGAGCAGGGACCCTTAACGTGGCCACAAGGCCAGTGTAATGGAAAGGAAACACCAAGTGAGGGAGATTCTGGAGTTTGGGTGCTGCAACACCCCTTGGTGGTCCCAAGTAATGTATTGAATGCGGGTCCCTGTCAAGCAGACAGCCAAGAATCCTGCCGACTACGCCACTTGTGACCACTTCAGCACTGCAATCTTTCCCTTAATAATTCCTTCCATTAATTTACAGGTAATGCACTTTAAGCTTTACTGGCCTATAGCCGCTTCAGTCTGTCCGCTCACCCTTTTTATATAACTGGATAATAATTTGCCATTTTCCAGTCCTTCGGAATTTTCCTAGTGCACAGTAACTTTTTAAAACTATATATATATATGTGTCAAACTTCCTAAAATGTGTTATTTTGTACCGTTTTCACCAACATTTCGGTTATTTGCGGTCACCGCTATTTTGTCTTCTCGTTGTGCTCCCATGTTAGGGGTGTGGCCTCAGAGGTCATGACCTGCATTATTTACGCGACTGATTATACAATTTCCTTATCCCAGTTCATGGATTGTGACTAGTCATTCTCGCAGTTTAGTTTCAACTCTTGGCTCGGATTTTTTCTTCTCGTTTTTGGCTTTGACACCATGCGGCAGATCTTTCGGGTTTCATCCTGACTGCACTTCTTCTTCCAGCTCGCTAGCAATACACTCTCTGCCTCCAGAAAATGTCCACATATCCAGCCGAATTTTACTCTTTCCTCCAACCTTCTGTCAGCTCAGACAGGATACCGTAGTAATGACTATCATTTCTGTTTTGAGACGAGCCCATTCAGAAAATCAGTGCATGTCTAGCGGCAGTCAAGCAATTATTTAAACAAAGCGAAAGCAGCCCTGTTCCTTGCGTCTTGTTCTCATTTGGTGTCAATCACACCGCACTACAATTCAACACGACTTTAATTGTGAAACACTTTTGACCCTTGGGCGTGTACAACTACTTCTTGTTTTTCTTTGCAGTCATTCCTGTTATATTCTGCTCAAAGCAAAAGTACTCCGCTACTAACATAACATTCAAAGGGGCAAAACTAGTCGAGGAAATCTATTCCTCCTTTTGTATGGCAACATCATTCTGAATTTTACATTTCAGTTTTTTGAAAGGCTCATTCTGCAGCCATTTTACGGACGTTTGAGACAATCAGAGCAGTGCTTCCCAACCTTTTTTTTCCTGTGGTGGCACAATTTTTGTAACCGGAAAACATCCCAAGGCACTCCAATATTTCTCTAACCACAAGCACATTATATCTCGTGCGTGTGCTCAACTGTCCGAAGGGGCAGAACTACCAGAGAAGCCAGTAAACAAAAAATAGCCCCGAGATCAACGTTCACAGACACGGCACTCAGTGAGCAGCTGGGTGGCATCTCCCAGCTGTTTCATCCCTTTGCTCACCCTTCTCTGCCTCAGAAGCAACTCTGTTAACCACTATTAACCAGCCCCATGAGGCTTGCTGGCAACCATACCAACCAGGCAGATGGACTCTAGGAGACAGGAGACGTGTCTGAAGTGCGGTGTGTGCAACATAGCGAATGCAGAGCTGCTTTTATGTCCTCCTCACACAGGTCTCGACCACCTGTACAATTTGCCCCTCTCAGGATCAGGCCCAAGTGTGCTCCACTATCATTTCCTCGGTGTGCGTGGCACACTGATTGAATAACACTGCCCTAGATGGCCTTACTATTGTGGGCTGAGAGTCCTGAATCAAATGTCCCAAAAATTACCACAAAAAAGGGGGAAAACCTACAGCCAAAAACCCCGGCATTTCCAAAAAAAGGGTTTTTTTAGAGTCCTTATAAAGTAAAAAGGGTTTATTCCTAAGGAGCTCAACGACCTAAAGAAAAATCGGCTAAAGCCCCAAAACCACCAGAGTCCAAAAACAGAACGCAGGTTTCAAAATATCCAAAAAAAAAAAAAAATTGTAAATATAAAAACCTCACAATAACTCAAACACTCTGAAGCACATTCAAAATGAACCACCAGGAACTGTAGGAGACCCTTTAATGGGCGGGAGACCCTTTAATGGCCCCCACCTACTAGATAGATAGATAGAGATAGATAGATAGATATTAACTTTAGTGTAGTAGGCAGGATCACATAGTTAAACAGATATTAATTTTAGTAAGCTCGACTTGGCAGGATAGATAGAAAGGATACCCCTGAAAGTGAATTCAAGGTCGCAACACAAACCCATTCACAGGATTTAGGCCAGAGATGCACATTGTAGTCACTTATTTAGTTTATTGCGGGTTTGTACAATTAATTTGTTCTCCAAATTCTAATTAAGTGCAGTTACACTAATGACATAACAGTTAACCCCAGCACTGGGCTCCTCGTCACAGTTTTGCTGTCCAGTTCTGTACCCGTACTGATTGTCTGGCGTTTGCCCAGTTTTAGAGTTGCCAGGCTTGATTGATTGTTGTATAAGTGAGCTACACGCCTCTTTCAGGCTACGTCTGCACTGCTACGCTTTCATTTAAAAATATGCAGGCCTCATGCTCCATTTCAATTTTTCATCCACACTTTTAAAACGGAGACTTTTTCAAATGCTCTTGAGAGCCTGTCAGGCATGTATGTCTGTAGACCACCTTCCAGGATCTGACAAGGTAAGCTGTACCACCCGGGTCAAGGTGGAGTGCTAGCACTGACTTTTTTTCCCCCCACTCGTAGCTCTGAGAGGACTATCAAAGTGGAAGCCTAGCCCCACCCACAAAAAGGCCCCACCCCTTCCAGCACAGACACCATGAAAACAAGCCGGTGCCAGAAGGTGGTGTTGCATTTCAAGCCAACACTTGATGAGGACAGAGCTCCTGGGATTTTCTTTATAAAGTAATTGGGATGGCTGTTTAAAGCCCTTTTAATTTTCTTTTTGTTAGGGCATGCAAGAGTTCCTTTCTATGGCACATGTTGTGTTGCTTGCCTGAATGCATCTAAGTTGGATTTTGTACAATTTACTACATTCATGTGCAAAAGGCAAATATTTTGGCGGTTGCTGCAGTTTTGTGATAAATCCTGTGGCCTAGGGCAAAGTTACCATCTCTTCAAGGATTTTTTTCCACCGATGCACTCACACCTCATGTAGGCGAATGTCTTTCTCATCGGAGTTTTCTGTCATTTTAGTATGGACGCATATGGGCGGCTCTACTTATATTGGCCAAGTAGGCAGTCACCTAGGATTGCAAAGCTTTTTGGAAGTGGTATTTAGCCAACTATATTCAGAGGGGGATTTACCATCAAGGCATTCTGGGTGAACACCTAAAAAGGGCCTGTGATGATGTGGCACAACCAAATCACCAAGGTGGAAACTCGAAATGATCAAGTGACTGTGTGCCGAAATCACCAAAGGCGGGGGAATCCCTCTTCTCATCCCAATCGTAGTTAGGACATCCATTTATGACTTGAGTGAAAAACCTCAGAATGGATTACCCAACACCCTACTGCTCTTTTGATCTTCAGTAATGTGTGTAGTAACTGCCTCCGTGGTTTGCGTGTGACACGACATTCTGACTTTTAACTAAGGCAGCAAAAAAGTTTGAGCCAGCCCTGTGGATGGAGATACGTTCATAAATAATGCTAGTATGGATGGAGGTCGTTTTCACTTTTAAATGCCGTTTATAAATAAAAACACAGAAGTGTAGATGTAGCCTATGGAGAACACTTACTGCAAGACTCCTATATCTTTCAGCTTTCATTTCTCTGGACTGATATTTTGCCTGTCAAGTCCTCATTTAATCTGCTGCTGTTGGGCCTCACGTTTGTTGTCACGTCTCACCAGTGCGAACATCTGTCTTGGCAGTACAGTAGGGTGGCTAAATTACTTGTTGCCTCTTGATGGGAATTTCTCTGAGCTTCTTCCTTCAGACAATTGGTGATCTAATGCTTTTGGAACGGTCTACTTCTCAAATTAATGGCGCATTCTTAAAATACATTGAGGAATGGACCACCTCAGTTTCAAGAATGAAAGCTGCATTATTTGATGCCCATTGGCATCACAGTGTCAGCACACTTAGGTTCATTTGGCTGGGTGACAGATGATTTTGTTGCCCAATTACTTTCCTCCTCTTTGTTTAGGGATGATGTTCATTTGAATTCTGCTTCAAGGCTCTGAGGGGGCGGCTTTGTGAGTGGTTACAGGTGCCATTTGGAGCATATAGCTTTTACATTTTTCAATTGGCCCTTTATGTGTATGAAATGTAAAGATAAATGATCATAAAAAGCCGTCATTTTGGCACTGCAGAGTCAGACCCACCACTACCACGTAGGAGGAAAGACCTTCTGGTAATGGGAACAAGGGTTATACTACAGGAATTATGGGAACTTTGGGTATCTTCTCTGAAACCATTCAGTCTGTTATTACAACACTGATAGAGAGAACAAGAAAAGACAGAAACCGGTTCTAAAAACACAGTGCCAGCAGGCAATTACCACGGTCAAAGGAAACCACCTTTCTCATGTGGCCATCAGATTAATGGAAGATTGCGCCCAACCTTCTAAAAGCATTTCTATATCTAAACACCCTGGGAAATTAATTCCTGCCTATTACACCATCAAATATTTTTCAACAGGCACAGGGCATTTAAAAGTTTCCCAGTAACCAATAGGTAAACACAAACAAAGCAACACAGGAAAAAATAGGTTATCCAGTGCCCTGGAGGAGTGTTTGTTTTGACAGATCAATGCGTATACAATTAGGAAAGGCTCAGGTGAAGCCCTTTAGGCGACACGCGGACACACAACAGAACGCACTCTGACTGGAACTCGGTCTCTCCCGATAATGTTGAGAAGACTCCAAAAGGGTCAGAAGGAGGGCAACTTCTGTACAGTGCAGGGGTCGCCAACTCCGGTCCTGGAGGACCACCGTGGCTGCAGGTTTTCATTCTAACCCTTTTCTTAATGAGTGACCTGTTTTTGCTCCTAATTCACTTCTTTTGAATTCATTTTAAAATCGACTTGCTCTTGAAGATTCAGACCCCTTAAAATTAGCAGCCAAACAATAATAAGATACAAAATGAGCCAAAACAACTGGTGTCCATCATACCATATCTGAAAATAAAGAAAGGTGAAGGTCTCAGGAACGTCGATCTGCTCAGATCCCCATAACATTTGAACAGTGCTCTTAGAAAAGAGAAAACCAGCAATGTCTGACATGTCTGCTAATGCACAATGAGAGCAGCTTCTTCAAATTAAAGAGCGGGCACCTAATTAAGGAACTGGTTGGAGTGAAACTGGTTGGAGTTTGAGGACCTGACTTGTTGGTCTTCTGTTGGCTCCCTCACTTCACATTTCATTTCTGTTTGGGGTGCCATTTAAGGAAAGAAAATGAAGCAATTCAGAGGAACGATGAAGAAATTCAGGGGAACAAACCTTAAAAAAGCAATTTAATCAAAATTAATTCACAAGAAGTTAACTAGCAGCACAAACAGGGAACTCATTATTAAAAGGGTTAGAATGAAAACCTGCAGCCACGGTGGTCCTCCAGGACCGGAGTTGGTGACTCCCTGAGTCAGAGGACAGCTTCTTGTCCCACATCTCTGCATTTTCCTCCAAAAGGCCACATTCTAGATGCGAATTGTTTCATGTAATACGGTGCCCAATGATACCTTTTCCCTTCTTTCCCCCTTTGCTCCACAGTTTAAAATTAAAATTCAGATAATTCAGACATGATTGAAGTGCACATTGCAGTCTTTGATTTAAGGGGATTTGCACACATTGCCCCCCATTTCAGGGCACAGCAATGGCAGGTCAATTAAAGACATCATATTTAGTTCTTTTGTCACATACCCTTTGCATGCAAGGCCTGCTTGCATTCTGCGATTCATAGACATCAGCAGGTGCCGAGGATCATCTCTGGTGATGCTCTGCCAAGCCTCTAATGGCAGCCATCTTCAGCTCCTGCTGGTTTCGGTGGGCTTTTCCCCCTTCTGTTTTCTCTTCAGCACATGGAAGGCCTGCTGAATTGGATTTAAATCGGGTGACTGGCTCAGATGTTGAAGAATTTTCCATTTTTACCTTCTCATATACGAAGTTACAGGGATAGTATTGGAATCGTCCAAAAATTTGATGTCGAGATTTTGACGAATCTCGACGTTTTAGATCTCCCTGACTTTCTTGTATACGAAATATAGGAAAAGTATTGGAATCGTCCAAAAATTTGACGAATCTCGACGTTTTAGATCTCCCTGACTTTCTCGTATACGAAATATAGGAAAAGTATTGGAATTGTCCAAAAATTTGACGAATCTCAAATTTTTAGATCTCCCTGACTTTCTCATATACGAAATATAGGAAAAGTATTGGAATCGTCCAAAAATTTCACGAATCTCGAAGTTTTAGATCTCCCTGACTTTCTCGTATACGAAATATAGGAAAAGTATTGGAATCGTCCAAAAATTTGACGAATCTCGAAGTTTTAGATCTCCCTGACTTTCTCGTATACGAAATATAGGAAAAGTATTGGAATCGTCCAAAAATTTGACGAATCTCGAAGTTTTAGATCTCCCTGACTTTCTCGTATACAAAATATAGGGAAAGTATTGGAATCGTCCAAAAATTTGACGAATCTCGACGTTTTAGATCTCCCTGACTTTCTCGTATACGAAATATAGGAAAAGTATTGGAATCATCCAAAAATTCCATTTCGAGATTTTGATGAATCTTGAGGTTTTAGACCTCCCCGAATCTAAAAAATACAATTTTTGGAATTATGTCGGTGTATGTGTGTGCGTGCGCGTGTATGTAAACACGCTAACTAGTGTACGCTTTCACTTAGGCCAACCAAATTCTGCATACAAGTATTAGGTACAAATCATAGATTTCTATCAACTTTTGGACAATTTCCGCTAACCTGAAGTGGTACTTTACTTTTATAATAATTGATCAATATATTATTAATTTGATTTGTTGTTGATGGTTCTTAAATGCACATAATATAACAATATAAATCATTGTCTTGCATTTTATTCCTCAAATATCCATCTCCATATCTGAGTATACGAGAAAGTCTATAGGAGACAACTCCCGATTATTTAGCTCTGAAAACTCCTGTGTTGCCTCAGCAGTATGTCTGGCTCATTATCTTGTTATAGGATGAAGCACCATCCAGCGAGTTTGGAGGGATGTACTGGAACTTGAGCAGGTCAGATGTTTCTACACACCTCAGAATTCATTACACCACTGCCATCAGCAGGTCCATCATCAATGAAGAGAAATATGGCAGGACCTCTGTCACCCATACATGCCTAAACCATAACACCCCCAGCACCGCCATGTTTAACAGATGAGGTGGTCTGCTTTGGATCTCCAGGCAGTTCCTTTTGGTCTCCACACTCTGTTCTCACCATCACTCTGATACAGCAGGTTCATCTTGGTCTTGTCTGTCCGCAAGACCTTTTGTCAGAATTCTTCAGGTTCTTTTAAGCCCTCTTTGTGCAAACTGTAACATCCTGTGTTTGCGGTGTGCATCTTTCAGTGTGGCCTCTGTGTTTCTGTTCATGAAGTTTTCTGCTGATAGTCATCTCTGATACATCCACGTCTGCCTCCGGAAGACTGTCTCTGATCTGTCAGACAAGCGTTTGGGGCTTCTATTTTACCAGAGTGAGGATTCTTCTGTCATCAGCAGTGGTGGTCTTCACTGGCCTACTGGTTCCTGATAATTGAGCTCACCAGTTGCGGTCTCTTTCTTCTTCATGATATTCCAGACAATTGATTTAGGTCATCCTAAGGTGTTACTGATGTCTCGAATGGTTTAACTCTTGTTCTTCAGCCTCATAATGGCTTCATTGACACAGCTCTTGTCCTCATGTAGAATAACGGCAACTACAGACACTAAAGGGTAGAAGCAAGCTGAGAAATCTTATGAAGCCATGAAATCCACCCGAGAAGTCACAAAACACCTGTGACACCAATTGTCCCAAACATTATGGTGGCCTGAAATTGGGGGGGTTTGGGGGGGGGGGGAGGGGCTCATGTAGGAAAAAGTGTTGTGTGACTGAAATATATGCAAATCCCCTTAAAATGAAAGTCTGCAATGTACACTTTAATCACGATGTCTGAATGGTTTGATTTGTAAATTTTAAAACTGTGGAGGTGAGGGGGAAAATCAAAGGGAAAAAAAAAAAGTGTCTTTGTCCCAAACATTATTTTTAAATTGACAAAGAAAAACAAAATCGTCCTTTCTCAGCTGAGTTGGCAATGAACCATGTGAGGACCCTCAAACTATCCTCCCGTTACCATCCTTGAATCACAGCAGGTCAGGGTTTTCAATGAGAAGTACTGCAGTAGCTGAAATGTTGACAGCAACCGAGATGATAAATCAGGGAGGTGAGCACCTTTGTGGTTTGTGAAACTGGCTGTTGACCAAATCGCAAAGGCCCGAGGCAAAATTAGAAACACCGGCACAAAAACAAAAGAGGACAAGAGGTCATTAGACAGGAAGAGTAACAATAAAATTACCAAACAAGAAAATGATATACGACTGGCTCAAAGTCGAGATAGATCTCATGCCACCGTAAGAAGTGAAGAGGGCTCTCTGGGTTCAGACGAACGACAAACTGGCAGCAGATAACCAGCTTTATGTGGAGGAACGAGGAGACATTTTCTGATAAAGGACGTGACAGACTGAAGCAGAAACGAGAGGAGCCACCGTCTGCTGTCGTGTGCTGACACCTAGTGAGTTCACAGGACTTGCGTGCACAAGGAGGATTCTTGTGTGTTGGATGAGATTTCTATTTGGTGCATCAGTTACTGACCACATTTTTAGATATAAAGACTTTCTTTTACAAAAATAAACTCTACCAGAGTGTTTTCATGCTTTGAAGAACAAACAATACATACATGCATTAGCAAACATCACATTGAAGCCACCTGCCTAATATTGTGTAGGTCCACTAAAACAGCTCTGACCTGTCGAGGCATGGCCTCCAGAAGACCACCTTCCCTAAGTGCGAAAATATAATTTTAATATAAAATTTCATTATAAATAGAGATAAATGATTGTGTATCGATATTCTCAATTAGTTATGATGAGAAACAGAGATACATGATATTTGAGAAATATTACGCAACTGGAAGAGGTTCTGATGATCTTTTCCTCTATCTCAGTACACGAGAAAAGTTGGGGGGGGGGGGAGCACACTCCCGAATTTTTATTTTTGTGAAGGAGAGGTTAGTTTTTTGTTTTTTTTTAATGTTTAATAAATTTGTCGACCTTTTTTGAAAACGCATTCAATTTGTTGTTATTACAGGTTATTGGGTGTAGATGGTTCGGCAAATATATCCATTGTGACAGATAGGGGGCGCTATCGCTCCCTTGAACCCTCGGATCAGACGCCAGACACCAGATAAAAGTCCAATAGTTGATTTTATTATAATAATAATGTGCACCAAGCACCCTCCACTCCACAATCCTCATAAATCACTACAATACAATTCTCAATAATCCCGACTCAGCTCAACCCTGGGATCTCCCACAGTCCTTTTTATAGTTCATGACCTGGAAGTGCTTCTGATCCTTCAGTCCATGTGATTACCCAGCACTTCCGGGTCAGATGAAAACTTCTTCTTTATCCCGGAAGTCCGTCATTTCCTCTGTCGCTGTGACTAAGACGTACTTCCGGATTATTGGGCAAATAACAGTCCCTGGACCTTCCTGCAGCGACTCCTGGCGGTCCCCATGGTATCCAGCAGGGCTGTGCATTAAAACTCCATTGTCCATGATTCCCTGCTGGCATTCGGGGCACCTCCATGCTGCAAGGAGGGCTCCATCTGGCGGCCTGGGGTATTGGCCGGGATGAATGGCCGGCCATATCTCACACCATTTAAATTGAAGTGTGCTGAAGACGAAGGGGTCTGAATACAAGTCTTAATTTGTAACGACCATGTATATTATTATATACTTGCGTTATTAATAACACACACCTCCCTCACATATTTACTGTATGTTATTCAGGGATGGGTACATGTTGCACATGTACATATTATATACTGTACTTACAGTGTGTGTGTATTTTTATAGGGATACAGAGGCACACATATACTGCAAATGCACAGCGATAGGCAGCCGGGCAGTGCTGACAGGAACGTATGGAGCCTACGCTGCACTCCCACCATACAACCAAATGTCCAATGGTGGGACTCACCCCATAGAGAAATGTCTGAGAGAGGAAATCTGTAATACGTGAAGAGAAACCAATTCTGGACATGGAGGGGCTGAGCAAACTCCACAGAGGTGAGAATCAAATGCAGTCTACTGGTGTTGTGACACAGCGACACTACCGCGTCCCACCCTGTGTTTACACTCCAGAGCTCCGAGATCGACAGTGCATTAACAGGCCAAGACAGGTGGCCAGGGTAGGTACAGTAGATCAGATATACAAGTTCAAATATAACTTGGCACCTCATAGTTTGGCACGTTGGTCCAAGCTAAATTCAGCCTGAAGTGCAAACTGGCTGCAACAAGTCTTGTTAAGATGACGGGTTCACTTACCGAGCCCACCAGAAACACAAAACACTTTACAATTTCACGTACATATTTGTAGTACATTCTTAGTTATTATTGTTAATAAATCTAATTCATCCATTCATTTTATAACTCGCCACTGACAGACTGAGGAGATCGTTCCTCCACCAAACTATGCGACTCTTCAATTCCACCGGGAGGGTAAACGTTAACATTATGTTATTGTCTGTTTTTACCTGCATTATTATCAATCTTTAATTTAATATTGTTATTATCAGTATGCTGCTGCTGGAGTATGTGAATTTCCCCTTGGAATTAATAAAGTATCTACTGTATCTATCTATCTTCAGCTCACAGTGCAGGGAAGTCAGTGAATGTTCCCGCAGCACTAACTCAGAGGCTGGAGCCAAAGAGCAGAAGGCCGACACAAGGCACACTCATGTGCACGCCTCACCGGTCAGCTTAAAGTCACCAAATAATCAAAAATACGCACGCACACACACACGTCACTGCAATATATGGGGAAAACTGAACAGCCCACACACAGACTGCTGTGAAAAAGCCACCATGCTAGTGGGCCTCCGAAGTCAATGTGAAATATTGAGAAGGCCTCTTCCAAGCTGATTAACAAGTGTGTTAGTATCACCTGTGCAGGAGTCACCTTTATCTAATCACCACAAGGGGGAGCACTGAGCCTCAGGGCAACCCGACTATCATGGGACAGCAGATTACCAGGAATGTCAGATTAGATTGATAGATAATTAATTGTAGTATAGTAGGCAGGATATATATAGAAGGATAGAAATGAAAGGTGCTCTCTCTATCTATATATATTATAAGAGAGAGCGAGAGAGACACTCTCTCTCTCTCTCTCTCTCTCTCTCTATTTATCCTGCCTACTATACTAAAATTCATACATCAGGTTTTTTTCTAGAATTTGCTTGAACATTCCGGTTGATTTTGAGACCTCTCTCATCGCGCTAACTATCCAGCCTCGGAGCGCAATTTACATCCTCTTAGCTAGCGAACGAGACAACTACTTAACAGATTTATCCAACCATTATCCAACCCGCTATATCCTAACTACAGGGTCACGGGGGTCTGCTGGAGCCAATCCAGGCCAACACAGAGCGCAAGGCAGGAAACAAACCCCGGGCAGGGCGCCAGCCCACCGCAGGGCACATACACATTAGGGACAATTTAGGATCGCCGATGCACCTAACCCGCATGTCTTTGGACTGTGGGAGGAAACCGGAGCACCCATAACGGATTTAGATCAGGTTTTTTTCTAGAATTTACTTGAACATTCCGGTTGATTTTGAGACCCCTCTCATCTCGCTAACTAACATAGTTCGCTTGCGCTACTGATTTATTCGCACGAACCCGAGACAAATACAGTGGACCAAGGGGAGGGGGACGGGGCCTTCCTCAGTCATGTGCCAACCTCAGAGCACAATTTGCATCCTCTTAACTAGACAACTACTTAACGGATTTAGATTGGGTTTTTTTCTAGAATTTGCTTGAACATTCCGGTTGATTTTGCGACTTCTCTCATCGTGCTAAGAATCATAGTTCACTTGTATGAGTGATATATTCGTGCTAATCCGAGGCCGAGAGGGAGCATTTTGGAGCAGACTCTGCCTCCGCTTAGCTAGAGATATCTTTTGTTTATTGATTTTTAAAACTTTGTCCTGTTTCACTACTACGCGGGTAGAGCCGCAGGGGATGGCTAGTACTATAGATAGATAACTTCTTCACAGCTACAGAGTTCACGGTTTAAATCCCAGTCTAATCAGAGTCTGTATGGAGTTCTATTGTTCTCCACATGTCTACATGGACTTCTCTTGCTACCTCTATTTTTCTCCCAGAGATGTGCAGTTAGGTTAACTGGTTAAGGTGGCCTGGACTGGCATCTCTTCCTGCCAATGTTGTCACAATATGCTCTTGCCCTAATGACCCCAACCTGAAGTAAGTGAATTTCACGTAACCATCCATCCATTATCAAAAGGAGGAAGGTAAAACAGAGAAGGTAGAAAAGGAGACGTGTATTTCTTTGGATTACGGACTCAAAGAGCTAAGAACCCAACGGTTAGTGGTCTGACTAAAGGAGACACGCTGTGGTCTTTTTAAGAAGCACGCAGTTCAGAAGGTTAGCTAATCGCAGACTCCTCTTGCTACTTTAACATTCTTTTCTTGTTTTGCACGCCTGGCAAGCCCAGATACATGAGGTGTTTGGACAGTTTTCAAACTGAGAAGTACTAAAGTCCATCTTCCATCATCAGGGACAATATTATACCTGTAAGATCACTTAATATATTTTTTTAACATAGTGACATTTTGTAAAACTAATATACTTTGGTGCAATAAGGCATCAAGTAAAATATGTAATACAACCAATAATATGGACTGGCACCACATTCGGGGTTTTTCCCTGTGACGAACGCTAGAATGTCAGGGTCTGGCCACTGGGATTACAGAGATTCCAAGATGGATGGACCATTCACTTTCTCCATGAGTGGGTACAATGAAGGCTACATCCTTGGACTGGGCTCCGGTTTATTGAGGGGCACTCTCATGCCAACTCACGCTGGGCTCTCTAGGACACTTCTACGCCCTCCCTCACAGATACACGCTTTAAGACACCCTCACGGCCACATTCAGACAAACACATGCTCTTTCATGGACACTCTTGCCAGCTGTCACACACATACTCAACAAGACGCTCATGCCCACGAACACATGCTCATACTCTTATGCCCACTTAAACACACGCTAATACCCACACTCACACTTGCACTCTCTAGGACGCTGTCATGCCCACACTGAGACACACACTCTTTAGGACGCTCCATTCCCACTCACACTTTCCACGACACTGTCATGCCCGTCTCTTTAAGATGGGACTATGAGAGGACAGGAGAGTCCTATGGGAAAAGCCTTATTAACATGCAGAGTCGGGACCCAAATTTTACAAATGACCCAGGGTTCAAGCCATATTTTTTACTTTCTCATATACAAAGTATTATAAATCATCCAAAAATTCAACCTCGAGATTTTGATGAATCTCAACATTTTGTATCTCTAATTTACTTTCACATAGGGAAAGTATTGGAATCGTCCAAATTATCTGATTTCGAGATTGTGATGAATTCCGATATTTTAGACCTCCCCGAGTCCGAAAATACCATTTTTGGAATTATGTCTGTGTGTCTGTGTATGTAAACACGATAACTTGAGTACACTTTCACTTAGGTCAACCAAATTTTGCATACGAGAATGAGGTACAAAACATAGATTTCTAGCAACTTTTGGGCTATTTCCGCTAACTGGTACTTGACCTTTTATTCATGCAGCTGCAGAGTCCGATTTATTCTTTACTTTTATAATAATTATTCAATATATTATTAATTTGATTTGTTGTTGATGGTCCTTTAAATGTACATAATATTAAAAAAAATATAATCATTGTCTTGTGGCTAACTCCTCAAATATCCATCCCCATATCCAAGTATAGGAGAAAGTCTATGGGCGACCACTCCCGATTTTTTGTTTTCAACTTCTACTTTCTTTTGCCAACTGAATTTATTCTCTTTCTGTGATTTACCTTCCCTCTGCACAACAGCCCTGTACTTCTCGGTCTTTGAATGAAATGTCCAACCCTTACTGAACAGATTCCAGATTTGATGTTCACGTGAGCTTTTTCTCTTCTTTTGTCATGTTATAGGTTCCCCAGCACCCAGTGGTTAACATTTGGGTTAACATGTGTGACCCTGGTGTGAGGGGGTCCTTATCCCCGCCATCCAAAGTCTGCCCTTGATCTGAATAGTTTAAACCCAGCACTCTCTGATCAGTGTTGTCCAGGCAAAAGGAGACTAGGAACCCTCAGGAGATGCTCTATCATGCATGACTGCCACCATTCACACTCCACACCTCAGCCGACTAGATCTTTTTCACATTTTCTCCATGCATAAACTCCTCTGTGGTTATAAAACAGAAGTAAGCAACTTGACCCTCACCTCATGGAGGCGTTGATCTGGTAGGATTAAAGGTGTCGCTTTCCTCTTCCACAATTCTGATACCTGGGTGTGCCACGAGATGCGTCCTCTCACATATCTACGGTATCTTTACTGCAGCCGGAGTGGAATTCACTCGAGTTTTTATGACAGCCCTGCTCTGAATATGGGCTGGGAAGACAGAATGCTGTCGTCTGTAATCTGCCATGAACAAAAAAAAAACTGGCAAAGGTGGTAGGATGAAGTTGCAGAAATGTAGCCGTGCCCTTGAGGGAACAATGAGAGACTTGTGATGCACAAAAAAAACCAGAAAGGAGAGGAGAGCACAGGAAATAAATGTAAATCTAAAAGCAAGTGAACCACTTCAACTATGTGGGCTCGGTGCTTGAGGAGGCTTTGAAAACAGCAACCAAGGGAGAGATTTAGAGCAAAATGGATGAAGTGTAATGAAGAAGAGGAGTTACAAAATGATCAAACACTGCCAAAAAAACTGAAGCGAAACATTGTATACGAGCAACACGCGCTGCTGCAGGAGCATGGAACAGAAAGGAGGAAGAACGAGCTGCTCGCATGTGCTCTGATGACCACTGGGGTTATCTCTTCAAAAGGAAAACAGATGATGTGCAAAATGGCAGCGGGTCAGGCGTATTTTGGTGCACTGTATTAATCCCCCGAGGGGAACTGTTCTTTTCACATGACCTTTGGAGGGTCAGGGACAGCCATTGCACAGCACCCCTGGAGCAATTCTCAGGTTAAGAACCTTGTATCGTGGCCAGTGCTGGATAAAAAATACCCAACCTGCCAACTTTTACATGCGTCAAATGGAGATACCGTTCTGGAACGTGAATCAAGTAGTTGTGTGATCTGCTCAAGAAGAAGTTGTAAACTATCAGATATTCATTTTACTCGGGTATCCAAGAGTCTCTCACGGTTTTCTGATACACACTTCCCGTCAAGAGTTTTCGAACACCTCAGGTTTTTCCAGTTTTTCCTTCACATTTAAATCAGATGAAATCCAATAAATGACCCAAAATGTTGAAATGGTAATCCGTAAACTGCCAGAGGTTTAAAATTTAAAGTTTAGGTTAGCAACAACTGAAAATAAGGAAATATCAGAATACTACAAATGGACCTTCTTCATGGAACAACTGATACGTTACAACCTACAGATGTTCTGCAGCAATTAACGTAAATTAAGCCTTGCAAGTTGAAGTAAACAATTTACACAGGTGTCCCAACTTCTGTTGATTACTTGAAAAAACAGACTGTGTCACTACACCCTCTGAAGTACGGTAGTGTGTAGTCGAAAGAAGTTCCTGCAAAATGTAGCAAAGTGTAATGTGTCACTTGGAAATTGTGAACTTCCCCAAAATCCATTAAATTTTTTTGTAAATAGTAGTATACCAATCGTGCAGTATGTGTTACAGTACGGGCATTATTTAATGTTACACCTCACAACCTGCATGCACCGTGTGTCTTGGCTCAGCTGCCAGAAGTGCCGTTAAGGGTAGGTGGCGTTTTCAGCTCTCCCCAAGCTTTTTCTGATTTTTATTTAAACATTTTATTTGTTGTGTATATTATTTGGAAATGTTCGAGTGTACATTAAGTCACATGTATCTTTCCCAAGCTCTTACATGAAGTTTTTGTAGGTTTATTTTTGAAAATGAAGAGAAAGCTAATGGTTATTGTTTTAGTGTGGTGAACAACGTGTTAATGTAATTTGGTGCTGTGTACGGTAGGACCATATGTATATTTTGGGTTTTCAATTTTATTCTAGATCTATTGTTTATTTTAAGTGTTTACAATAATTTGTAATTGATTTGATTTATTATTTAATAGGAGACCCTGGACAGGAGGTATGCTCTAGAGAGGAGAAGAATGAAGGTCTGTAGTGTGGCATATGGCCAGCCATTTATCATGGCCAATACCCCCACACTGCGAGATGGAACCCTCCCATGCGATGTGGAGAGGCCCCGAATTCCAGCAGGGCATCTTGGACCTTGGAGTTTTCCTTCACAGCCCTGCTGGATACCATGGGGGCCACCAGAGGACACTACAGGGAGGATCAAGGACTCATATGTTCGATATAGTCCGTAGTCATGAGGACGGAAGAGATAAAGTACTTCCGGGCTGAAGAAAAGAAGAGTTTTAATCTGACCCGGAAGTGATAAGAATCATTTAGACCTTTGTGGAATCAGAAGCACTTCCGGGTCAGGGACTATAAAAGGACTCAGTGAGCCGAGTTGGGACGAAGGGTGATTGAGCTACTGGGAGGTGTGGAGGATTGTTATTGTATTGAAATTATTGATTTATTATTGGAAAGTGGAGTGTAGGTGCTTTGTGCACATTATTATAATAAATTAATTTTGGACTTTTATCTGGTGTCTGACGTATTGTCTGAGGGTTCAAGGGAGCGATAGCGCCCCTTATCTGTCACAGTAGGAACAAGACAGAATACATGTGTGTGAATGGTGGAGTGGTGGCTCTGAGGCTAGGGACTCTGCTCTGTTGGGCCCTTAACCTGCAATTGCTGAGCGCTTTGAGTAGTGAGAAAAGCGCTATATAAATGCAAAGAATTATTATTATTGAATGAGATGGAGGTCAGTGGAATGGTGAGGATGCAGGGAGTAGAGCTGGTGAAGGTGGAGGAGTTTAAATACTTGGGATCAACAGTACAGAGGAATGGGGATTGTGGAAGAGAGATGAAGAAGAGTGCAGGCGAGGTGGAATGGGTGGAGAAGAGTGTCAGGAGTGATTTGTGGCAGACGGGTATCAGCAAGAGTGAAAGGGAAGGTCTACAGGACGGTAGTGAGACCAGCTATGTTATATGGGTTGGAGACGGTGGCACTGACCAGAAAGCAGGAGACAGAGATGGAGGTGGCAGAGTTAAAGATGCTAAGATTTGCATTGGGTGTGATGAGGATGGACAGGATTAGAAATGAGGACATTAGAGGGTCAGCTCAGGTGGGACGGATGGGAGACAAAGTCAGAGAGGCGAGACTGCGTTAGTTTGGACATGTGCAGAGGAGAGATGCTAGGTATATTGGGAGTAGGATGTTAAAGATAGAGCTGCCAGGGAAGAGGAAAAGAGGAAGGCCTAAAAGAAGGTTTATGGATGTGGTGAGAGAGGACATGCAGGTGATGGGTGTGACAGAACAAGATGCAGAGGACAGGAAGATATGGAAGAAGATGATCCGCTGTGGCAACCCCTAACGGGAGCAGCTGAAAGAAGAAGAAGAAGTATTCATAGGGGAGAAGCTGTTTGAGTGATGTCCTGTTCCCCCCCCCCCCCCCCCCCCCCATTGTTTCTGGAAAGGTATGCTACTTATTTTTATTATTTTAAGAATATATAAAAGATTATAAAAAGTGAGCCTTACACAATAAAAGAAAAATCTATGTATATCTCTCTATTATAATAAAAAAAATCTGGGGTCGATACATGATCTTCTCAGAAGACACTTGAACGTCCTGCGAGACAAGAGGACCGCTGCTGTACAGGCTTTTAAATGATCGACGTGCAGCTCGGCAGCAGCAAGACAGCAGCTGATCCATCCGCATCTCCTTAGCGTGTGTTCAGCGCGCCCCCTTCACAACGCGAGCGGCTGTAATCAGAATAATAAAGGTTAATGCCACTGTGCTCTGTACAAAAAATTATTTTATAAATCCACTCACATGTACAGGCCAGGGGCTCTCAGCATTGAGAACTGCTAGGCAAGCATTTGAAGAGAGAAAGGTACAACTACGAAAATGGCCATTGTGCTATTTCTGTATGTTAGAGATGAAACTGAATCCTCTCCTTGCCATGTTTGGAACCTAAGTAAGGGCCTGCATGTGGAGAATACAGCATTAAAAGACTTGGACAGCAGTCAAGTCTTTGAAGCCAACGGACAGATGGGTGATAGCGTCGTTCGTCCTGAAAATCCTTCCATCACAACGACGAAAAATGGCAGACTGTATCCATCGGAATCCCACCTTGATAAAAGTCTTGTCATTTGGCTTCCTTCATCTGTAATGCCGCGTAAATCGTCAGTAAAGAAAGTTAAGTTCTTTTCTCTTATGTGATTTCTTACCGCCATATCACTATGGGAGAGATCTCGCCTGTTAATATTATATCTATAGAGTTTCAGGTTACTTAAAATGCTGCAATTATAAAAGAACTTATTCCAACCAGGGAGTTGGCGCCCCCTACAGGAAACAGTGGCAGAGACGTGAAGTGGCTGGAGTGTAGCGCACCTCGGGAAGTTACCCCTAGTTGTAAATAGTTTTCTCTGGAAAATCTGAACAATATTGTGTAAATAGTTTCATATGTAATGTGTTAATGGAGTTATTAAAGAAGCAGAAGCACAGTGTTAGAGGCATCGGGGAGAAGTTGTTTGTGTGACGCCCTGTTCTTTTTTTACTCTTTTGTTCCTGGAAAGAAAAATAAAAAACTGTTTCACCCTACATGCCTTTGACGTGACTGTCGTCGATAGAACGCAGATTCCAGTCGGCTACACAAACTTCAAACAATTCTGGCTGCCTTCTTTATTGCGTGGGAGTCGTATTACAAATCACTAAAGTGTGAGCCAAGTGCTTGCATCTTGTAGCAGTGACATTAAGAACGAGTGGACGTCATTTTCTTCATTCGATTTTGTCACCAAGAGCTGTGGGACAGTTGGAGCGAGTCGCTGGATGACTTTATGTTAGCTCACCGCTAACTGCTAAACATCACAAAGTAAAGGCAACAATTAGAAGCTGATGCAATACAGCGCATTGTTTGCAAGGGCTTGTGGGTAGTTTGAATACACACAGTGCAGCGCTCTGTCATTAGTCTCGTTGAAGCCAAGGTCAAGTGATCATGGACGCTCCACAGAGAGATCACACCACTGATGAAGAATGCTCTATTGTGAGTCTTCTTTGGGCAGAGGGAGTGAAACATGAAGTTCACAGAAGGATGTTGGCCTGTGCAGATCAGCAAGCAGTTTGTGCCAACTTTGCGGTTCACCAAGTCATCCTGTACTATGACACATGCAGATCCAGATGATATCCAAATGTGCAGCACCAGCGGACAACATAACCCTTCGGTCTTCTCAGATGAAGGCGTTCGCCATGCTGATGTGGGCTCGTGTGTGTGCGTGTGGGCCATGTTGACGGGCCACCAGATCAAGCTTCGCTGGTTACACTTGTTCTTTCTGCTTTAAACCTTTCTACCCATTCATTAAGTTCCCGCTGAGTCCTGCGGTTTACACTTCCATCCTTCATTGGATTTCAGCAGATTTAACCCAGTCAGTGCAAAGAAATTTCACTATTGTTCAACAACGGTGCAATCCCGCAGCCGACCATCCCACGTTTATTAAAGAACTTGACTGTGCATATTTGGACTTCCCATAAGCCAAGTGGCTGCGGTGGGCTGGCACCCTGCCCAGGGTTTGTTTCCTGCCTTGCACCCTGTGTTGGCTGGGATTGGATCCAGCAGAACCTCCGTGACCCTGTGTTAGGATATAGTGGGTTGGGTAATGGATAGATGGATGGATAAGCCAAGTGGTGGACCCGAGAATGGATTCCCGTCTCCTGTCCAGGTTGTCCACAGTTTTTTCCAGGTTGTGTAGAAACCAGGGCAGTCCTCTTCCCCCCACTAGCGGTATCCAAAGACCCCCGACAGGACCTCCAGCTGTCATGCCACCACTCTCCATGGAGATTCTAAATCTGATCCAGCCTTGAGGAACACTTCCACTGGTAAGCCTGTTCACCCAATCCATCCATTATGTCCTCCTGGCCGGATGGATTCATACCCATGCCTGTCCTTCCTCCCTATCAGAAGAATGGTCATGACCTAAATCAGCCAACTCAATTAACCACTGAAGGCCAAATTCTCAAAAATCTCCTCGTCGTGAGCATAATCTACTTGTACATAATGTGAAAGAGAAGCTGTTCTCTCCGTTTTTGGAATCTGCTTCATCCGAGTGATGACTTCTTATAATACACAATAAGAAAGTGGCGGAACTGAGCCAACTGGTATAGTTGTATGAATGTTTTTATTTACACATGAGTGAGCTGGGTGGGTGTGAGCTGGATCCATAGCCTCTTTTATATTATGCCACACAGCTGTGTCTTCCTGGCACCACCATCCACACCACCACATCATCGTGCGGCCTTGACGCCAAAGATCAACAAGGTGCAGCCCGCGTGAAAAAGAGCCGAAACAATAGCCTCTGTTGTGAATCAAATTGCTCCCTGCCACTCTCAAATATCATCCTCTTTGAAGGTTGTTCTACCAGCCTCTGCCTCCCTCCCCATCTCCGACACACAATGTGCCATTTATTTCTCTGAACAGCTTTTCTGCCTCAGGTTTCCGTCCTACCAAGGACTCCAGAGGGTGATGCACACCGGTTTACCTGTCTCTTTGAAACCCTAGACGCCACTCAACACCCTCCTCCCAACACCTTACAAGTAAAGATTCTGTCTGTGCGCTGCTGGTGCGGAATCCAACCCCTTCTGCAGGACTCGCTGACCCCTCTGGGACTGGTGGCCTTTCAAACGATTCAATCGAAATGCCAGAGCTGTCAGCATGCTTGCAGCAGTTGGGAAAGAGATCTCAAAAAAAAAGAAACAAAAAAACAATGACTCGCAGAGACGGACTTTGAACCGAACGCAATAAATTATTTTCAACATAATGTCCAAGTTGGGGGAAACTGCGACAGGTTTATCACTTTGTTCATTTACATATTCAAATCATCATCATCAGCGAGACGCGTGCTGAATACAGATAATGAGCTCCAACCTGACATCATTCCCCCAGTATTTCTTCCTGGCAGTATAAGAAGAATTTCGGTGCAAACCTCCAGCGTCAGTCCCCACGACCCTGTGATGTCAGTGAGGGGCCTGTGGCTGAAGGTGTGGAGAGTTTTGGCATAAGGTGATGATGATGTGTGCATGTAAAGGCGGATGTAGATGCTGAGCACAAATAAATACTTAAATGTGACTATTTCACTAAAAAAAGTGTAATATCATAAATTAACAAGTGTACGACTTCAGTCATGAGAGATCATTTACAATTTCTGCATTTGTACCGTAGCAGAAATCTTCTTAAAACTAGTTACATTGCATGGGCATTTAACCAGCTAATTTCTAAAAAGTATAAAATCACAGTTAAATATGAATTAAACTGTTATACTCTGTGATAAAAATATTATAGGTCCAAGATCTATTAAAAAAAATAATAAATAAAATTGGGAGTGATCACTCCTAGATTTTCTTGTGTACTCAGATATGGGGATAGATATTTGAGGAGTAAACCGAAAGACAAGGATTATATTTTTATGTTATGTACATTGAAGAACCATCAACAACAAATCAAATCAAATTAATATATTGAACAG
Source organism: Erpetoichthys calabaricus (assembly GCF_900747795.2). NCBI lineage: Eukaryota > Metazoa > Chordata > Cladistia > Polypteriformes > Polypteridae > Erpetoichthys > Erpetoichthys calabaricus. The sequence continues at coordinate 13,576,532 of NC_041405.2, forward strand.
TTATTATAAAAAGTTGAATAAATCGGACTCTGCAACTGCATGAATAAATGGTAACGTACCGATTAGCGGAAATAGCTCAAAACTTGATAGAAATCTACGTTTTGTACCTCATACTTGTATGCAAAATTTGGGTGACCTAAGAGAAAGCGTACACAAGGTATTGTGTGTGTGTGCGCGTGCGTGCGCGCGCGCGCATGCGTGTGTGTGAAACAATTCCAAAAATTGTATTTTTGGACTCAGGGAGGTCTAAAACGTTGAGATTCATCAAAACCTTGAAATTGAATTTTTGAACGATTACAATACTTTCCCTGTACTTCATATATGAGAAAGTCAAGGAGGTCTAAAAATGCTGAGATTCATCTAAATCTCAACATCAAATCTTAGGACAATTACAATACTTTCCCTGTACAGTCGACCCTTGATATACGACCGGCCCGACATGCGAACAACTTGGTTTACGACCAAAATTTTTGTTTTGAATTACGACCAACGTCTTGCATTACGACCCGAATGCGGTCACGTGTATCCACTTGTGCGATTGTAAACAAACAGCCGAGAGCATTTGTAAGCGTCAGTCAGAGCTCAGATACATGTGTTTGTGGACGTAATTTTGGTCAGTGTAGTGTTTTATATAATTCATTTCGATAATTGCTAAGGAAGGAAGAGTAGGTAACGAAGGTAAAGAAAGCGATCACAATCAAAACAAAGAAGGAAATCGTGTGGAAATATGAGAGTGGCGTTCGTGTGACCGATCTCGCCGATATGTACAGCATGTCGAAATCCACCATCTCGACAATTTTACAAAGAAAAGATTTGTATAAGGAAACTCCTTCCAAACAATAACCACCTTCCATTTCATTCTCCTCCTCCTCCTTCCTTCCTGCAAGCCAAAGATGTCAACTTAAATGGTGAGTACAGTATGAAATTGTTGTTTCTATAGGCTAGGCACTTTTTATAACTTTTTGGTTAGTACAATAGAAAAATTATTGGTGTTTTTGGTAAATTATGCACATTATACAACCCTTTTTTATTAAAAAAAAGTTAAGTAAGTGTTGCTGTGGGAGGTTCGGAACACATTAAGGGTATTTCCATTATTTCTTATGGGAAAAATAGTCTTGACTTACAACCAACCTGAGTTACAACCAGCCCTCGTGAACGAATTGAGTTCATAAGTCAAGGGTCCACTGTACTTCGTATGTGAGAAAGTAAAAATGTTTGAAAAACCTTCAGAAATGCCTTATTTTATATTATATACATTAGGTTAGGGTTTTTGGAGGATGTTTGTCCACAAGGGACAAGGGGCACGAGCACACTCCACCCGTAAAAAAAACATTAATTGTAAAAAATTTTATATAAAAATTAAAGGTTAAGTAAGTAGGTTAAAATTTATATTTAAAGACCCACCCCTTATAAAGACCTGCATATCCATTTTAATAAATAATTCTAAAAAGCGCCCTATAATCTATTGTAAAACTAGGGCTATATTATATATATATATCCATCCATCCATTTTCCAACCCGCTGAATCCGAACACAGGGTCACGGGGGTCTGCTGGAGCCAATCCCAGCCAACACAGGGCACAAGGCAGGAACCAATCCCGGGCAGGGTGCCAACCCACCGCAGGACACACACAAACACACCCACACACCAAGCACACACTAGGGCCAATTTAGAATCGCCAATCCACCTAACCAGCATGTCTTTGGACTGTGGGAGGAAACCGGAGCGCCCGGAGGAAACCCACGCAGACACGGGGAGAACATGCAAACTCCACACAGGGAGGACCTGGGAAGCGAACCTGGGTCTCCTAACTGCGAGGCAGAAGCGCTAACCACTGTGCCACCCTATATATATTATATATATTATATATATACACATATATATATAGATTTATATACACACATACACATACATACAAACCTTGGATTGCAAGTAACTTTGTCTGCGAGTGTTTTGCAAGACAAGCTAAAATTTGTAAAAATTTGACTTGATAAACGAGCGAGGTCTTTCAATACGAATAGTCCTTATATACGCTTTGTCTGCCAAGCGCCATGTGATCACAACTGAGCCGATGGTGGTTCTCTCTGCGGGATTGTGGGTAATTGTCTCCCGTTCTCGGGCTCAGTCAGCGTGCCTTACTCATATAGTCAACATGCGTACGAGCGTATACTGTTTACTACAGCATTGTGACTGTGTGTGTGTGTGTGTGTGTGCGCGCACGTGTGTTTGTGCTGTGACATGCGAGTCCCTGTCTTGCACCCCAAAACACGAAGCGGAGTCTCAGTACTTTAGCGACACTAGCTTTATTCAGCTTGAAACAGGAACAGCGCGGTTATTTATTGTAGCGGGTTTTGCCGCTCACCTATACACAGACACAGCAATCAGGCAAGGTCATGGCCATGTTAGTGGCCAAGTAATACTGTGCCCTACATTTATACATTTTCCTTGTATCACCCATCAACGGCAGGCACTTATAGCAGGTCCGCCATCTTTTTGGATTCACTTTTATGGCGAACTGCTACAGCGCTGGGTGCCGGCGGTTGCTTCGGGATGCTCTTCTGTGTGTCGTCCCGTTGGGTGGAATCCCAAAAGAGTTTAGAAACTCCCTCACACCAGCCACAGTTCTTTTCAAAAGGTAAAGTGCAGGTTAATTTGTTTTATGTATTTTTACTTTTATTAATTTTTTTATGAATAGTTTTGGGTTGTGGAACGAATCATCTGAGTTTCCATTATTTCTTATGGGGAAATTCACTTTGATATACGAGTGCTTTGGATTACAAGCATATTTCAGGAACGAATTATGCTCGCAATCCAAGGTTCCACTGTATACTGTATATAAATATAAAGTATATTTGAAGAAAACACATTCCATACAATCAAGTCGAACATAACAAAACAGAATTCCCTTTTAGTCACACTTGTCCCAGCTCTTCCTCCATTGCTGTTAACTTTTCCTTTACTCCTCCTTTGTTATCGTGTCTACTGTAGAATCTCTGGCATTTTTTTCCTATATTTCTTCTTCCAAGATAGCAAATCTTTTCTCTTTAGTCTCATTTTAAATTTCAGAAACAAAAAGATCTCACAGGGAGTGCAATTGGTGCGAAGCAACAACCATACTGTATTTGATCAGAAACTCTTTGACTAACATCACGATGTGTGAAAGCGCATTGTTATGGAGCAAAATCCCATTTTGGGTGCGCTTCTGCTCCATCTATATATATTATAAGAAAGGGTGCTATATAGTGCCCAACCCGACACAGATTGGACACATAAAACAAAATAAACTTTTTCTTCAGCTGGAGGGCATGTCTTCCCTGTAATCCCTCCAGCCACAACACAGTCCCAAGCACAGTACACGAAGAAATCACCAGCACAAAACACTCTCTTCTTCCACCACCACTCCTCACCAAGCTTAGTCCTCCTCCTTCCGACTCTGGCCATTGAGTGGTAGTTGCTGGCACCTTTTATGGCCCACCCGGAAGTGCTCCAGGTGGTTGATCACCTGTTTCCGGTTACACTGCCAGGTGGGGCTGAAGATTAGTCCAGCTGGGCTCAGGGACCCATGCCGTGCCCCCTGGCGGCCACCCCAGACCCCAACAGGGCTGTGGAGAACTCCATCTCTCATGAAACCCATGCGAGAGACTGAGGCACCACTCCAACCCAGGGGTGGGGGGCGGCCATCCAGTGTCCAAGGGGAGGTACTGCATGGACCACATATATCTCCATCCATTATCCAACCCACTATATCCTAACTACAGGGTCACGGGGGGTCTGCTGGAGCCAACACAGGGTGCAAGGTAGGAAACAAACCCTGGGCAGGGCGCCAGCCCACCACAGATATTATATTTTATATATAATTATTAAAAAAAAAACCTCGGGATGAGAATTTTTTCCTGTGACGAGATCTTTTGAAGAGAGACAGAGAGACACTTTCACATCCAACAAGATGGGCAAGTCACGTCATACTTACAACCTTTGGAAGCAAGTCCCATGATACACATGCAGAGCAGGTTAGAGATAATGGAAGTAGGACAATTCATCCATCCATCCAATTTTCCAACCCGCTGAATCCGAACACAGGGTCACGGGGGTCTGCTGGAGCCAATCCCAGCTAACACAGGGCACAAGGCAGGAACCAATCCCGGGCAGGGTGCCAACCCATTGCAGAGTAGGACAATTCGAAAGTCTCAAAAAAAAATGAGAGTAAAGATCGCATTAGCGCAAACAAACGGAAATTATGACTTGGTGAAATAACGGAGCAGTGAAAAGAGATCGCAATAGTGTTTGAGGATGTCTGGGAGAGAAGAGAGACAAGGCAGTAACTATTAAACGTTCAAAGCACCGCATGAGATGCAGATCATACGGCACAGGAGCAGCAGAAAGCCAGCAGCTGATCGAGGAAAGAGGAAAACAATTTGTTCCCCATTGCATCACCATTTAAGAGGGGGTTTCGGAGGAGCGGCCACATCTTGGGGTGACATTCAGCCCCCCTTTTTCACAACGGCACGTAGCGCTTAGTGGGTGGGCGGGCATGAAGTTTAAAGAAAGCGACTACATCACCAAAGTGAAAACGGCCGACGAAAGACAAACTCGCTTAACCGCCGATACACAAGTGAGACGAGCACATCGCCAAAATGAAACCTCCGAGGAGAGAGAAACTCGCTTAGCCGCTGATAGACAACGGGGGCGAGTACGTCCGCAAAACGAAACCGCCGACTCTGCATTTCAATTTTTTGATTTTTACAGCACGGGCTTACACACCTAGCGTTTTATAAGTAACTATATATTTACTTTTTTTGTAAGTAACCATTAGTGTAATCAAGCAACTTATGAAAGTAATGTTCCCCGACACTGCTCGCCAACGTGCCACCACTGCCAATAAATAAAACCGAGCAATTTCCGGTTTATGAGAGCTAATGCCAGAAAATGTTCACAAACACATTTTCTGTCCCTCTTGTGAAACATGCAAGTGTCACCCTAAGGTCCTGAAGAAGTTTTGTTTGGTCTGCAGCTAACTGCTTACATCTATCGACACCACACTGAAATCAGCTGTTCCACATCCGACGGCGTCATACATCCCGGCCAGATATGTACACCCCGGTTCAGGTCTCCCCCCACCGCCCTCGATTTCCTGGCCTACAGTTCAGATTGTCACCATCAATTGATCTCCTGCAGCCCAAATCCTGCAGAATACCATTCTATGGCTTCAAAAGGGAGTAAATGTTCAGGCATCAGACTGCTGGGCACTTCAGAGACGCTCAGTTGAAGTTTGAAGGTCACACACGGTGTCTTCGGCTGCTGCATTTAAATGTCAAGAATGTTCTACTGCCGCTCGTTTTTTCTTTGTAGCTATCAGGTCACAAATCTTACACTGCAGCTCCCCTGGCCACACGCTAATCTGCAATGGCACTGCAGTTCCATACAGGAATGTACCGATGCGGGTGGGACTGCAGATCACATAGCTGGACAGATGTCAGGTCTGATGTAGTGAATGAAGCTCATGTGTCATTGTAGAACAAGGATCTAAAGTGCTACACTGAGATTCAAGCAAAACCTGTTGAATATAAATCAAGGGACTTTATGCTCAGATGATATAACGCACTAGTGAGACCACACCTGAAGTCCCGTGTGCGGCTCTGGACACCATGCTACAAGAAAGACATAACAGCACTTGAGGAGCACAACCAAGGGCATCCCAGAACTTAAGGACACGTCCCACTCTGAGACTTGAAACTGTTCAGTCCCGAGCAGAGGAGACTACGTGGGGACCTAATCCAGGTCTTGAGAAAGTAGATCCAGCAAAATTCTTTCAGCTTAACAATGACTCATGTAGTCAAGGACATCAGTGGAGATTAAGGAGAATCAAAGCCAGGAAAAGCACTTCTTTACTCAAAGAGTTGTGGGAATCTACAAACAAAACTACAGAGACATGGAGTTGAAGAAAAAATCTCAACAACATTGAAGGATCTGCACAAGATATCGAGACAGCTTAATGCTAATTTAAAACTTCTGCGTTGAGCCTACATCATACCGACAGTTAACAATGGCATAGCCTGACACACAGGTTAGGTCAGGTTAGGGAGCATGCACTGGTACATTGCGTTGCTGCACCCACCACATGAGGAAACAGCTCAGGATCTCGGCTGGCAAACCCCCCCTAGGCAGACACACAGTCCTGTCCCACCCTCTGGAAATGACCGTCTATCTGCCGCAGCCAGGTGTTACATGGGTGTCCTCTTGGCCTGGTCTATCCACTCGGGTCCTCAAAAATGAGCCGGATCACCTTCGGGGAATTGTGCCACACGGCCGTAGTGTCATAACTACCTGCGTTGTGATGGAGCGTCAATGTGCCTCAATCGGAACTCCATGAGCAACACAAAGTCAAACTAGCGGTACCCAAGGATTCTCTGAAGAGACACAGTACCAATGGAGTCCAGTCTTTGTCTCAGGTCACTGGATAGCATCCATGTCTCGCAACCATATAGCAAGACAGGAAGCACCAGGACTCTAAACACATGGACCTTCATCCTTTTGCGGATATTGGGAGAGCCACACACCCCTTTCCAGCGACCTCATGACCCCCCCATGTTCTCCCAATCAGTCTATTGACTTCATAGGAAGAGTCACCAGAGACATGAATGTCACTGCCAAGGTAAGTAAACCACTCGACGAGGTCGACACTCTCTCCAGGTCAGATTCAGGCTTTTAATGACCTCTTAGGTAGAGCCATCAGCAGTGTGTCTCTCTGCGGAGAGAGAGTGTCCGCCACACACCTCCTCAAAAATGTGATACAGATCCTACGCAGACCTCTAGGACTCTGTTTGGCAACTACGTTTTTCCCAAAATGCATTTCTCCTCGACTTCCACCATTCTGAAGTCAACATGGAGCAGATTGAGGAAAGACTTGTCAAAGCAGTTAGGGTATATATCCAATTATATGATACCTCATCGCAAAGACAATCAGATGGCTGCCAATTTGTGACACGAGATATCAGCCAACATCGTTGTTCTTGCACGCTACAAACACCTCCAGCTAGTGCTCAGGCGTGACACAGAAGTATAAATTAGCCGTTAGCTTTTAGCTTAACAAACGAGTGAATGGTGAATGGTGAATGGTGAATGGTCTCCTCTCATTTGTCAGGTCTCTTACGTTCCTAATGTCAGATCATAGGCCAGTAATTTCAGGTTACTAATCAGTCAGCGTTACACATACAGTGCAGAATATGGAATATGGCCACTCACATGGAGAAGTTCCTTGCAGTTTGATGTGGGATGAAGAGTCGTGACGAGTCCACACAATACAGTAGAAAATCCTTACTACAGGATGTGGATGTGGGCGAGGGTCAGATGCCAGACCCTTCTATAAAACTCTAAATTCCGATATTTTCACTCATATCTGACACAGTCCTGCTCTTTTTGGAGAAGCAAAAAAAACAAACTGAATCAGAAATTTTCAAATCGGATTTACACCACTTTCAATAACTGGCGCTAACTCTGAGGGAGACATACAGTATGTGACTTGCATGAGACCACCATGTGGATTCTTGAATTGGAATTGTCTGGAAGTGTAGCTAAATTTTACATCACTGTTCATGTGGCCTATGACATAACTCAACATTGAAAATCAAGATGGATGACAGTGCCAACTTAGTGGACCAATGGAAAGAGAGCAAGGTGGCCGACTTCAGGAGTATTTGGTGATTTTTGTCACCAGCCAATGCAGCCCAGTGTTACGGCCGAACTCTTTTGCATATAGCTACATCTTTTTCTCAATGTTACTCAGGGAAATTTCCTACATTAGGTTCAAAATACGAGTTTTGTTTCGTTACAAATTATTACTATGTCATCATGAATGATGGCAACTTTGTGACATGGATGACAGAAGTAGGCCACTTTTATTTGAAATATTGTCATTCTGGTTTCTGCTCAAAATTTGCTTTTCTGTTCTACTAAATGATAGAATAGAACGGTTTGAGGGACTAAAGAATGCGAAGAAGAAACATAGTGAAAACATCGTTACTGGGATTTCAATAAATCAATTCATCAAAACCAAAACACTACATAAAAATCATTGTAAGCAAAAGACCAAAAGCTAGGAAGACTAAACCACAAAGAATAGCAATGGACACTCTGTTTGAATCTGTAATCTTGGAGAACAAGGAAGTGCATGGCATAAAATGAAAGAAATTGATTTCGATCACAAAAATCCCAGAAGGAATAGAAAGTGTCACACTAAGAAAAAAAGAAAATACAAAAAGTCAAATCATTGACAGTATCTCTCTCATTCCACCTGTCAGTCACTGGTGTCCAAGTGGCTTCTCACCATCATTGAAAAAAGAAGAATGGACTGAATGATTTGATTTCACCATGACCATATACTTATAAAAGGTCCTTAGATAGACTGATAGGTATCTGTCTATCTAGATTATCATTTTAGTATAGTCGGTAGGATAGGATCAGATCGATATTAATTTTAATATAGTAGGTAGGATAGGATAGATAGATAATTATTTAGCATAGTAGGTAGGATAGGATCTGATGCACTTCTTCTTTCGGCTGCTCCCATTAGGTGTATTTTAGTATAGTAGGTAGGATAAGATCAGAGAGATATTACTTTTAATATAGTAGGTAGGATAGATCGATATTTATTTAGCATAGTAGGTAGGATAGAATAAGATAGATATTAATTTTAATATAGTAGGTAGGATAGAATAGGATAATCATTTTAGTATAGTAGGTAGGATAGAATCAGACAGACAGACAGAATGCTTTATTCATTATGGATGGATGAATTTTCAACAATGTATCAATGCCGTTCAGTAGAGAGACTGAGAAAATGCCAAACAACTTTTCCATTATAGGAAAGAAGTTCATTTGAGTTTTTGCAGTGTCCTTTCAGTCATTCCATTGCAACACAGGATAAGGCATATGGAAGGGAGTTAAAATAGGAAACATGATCGTTTTAATTGACAGTATTAATGCATCATCCATAAGCAATGAGATCTAGTTGAGTTTTTTGCAATTTTTTTTTTTATAAACGGGCAATTCATTGGCAACACAGAAAAATCTGAATGGGAGGAAGTTAGAACTGGAAACATGATGAGGGTGCATAAATGATATGTAATAATTATTTAAAATCGGAGAAAAATGCATACGTAAAAGGAGGTAAAATTGGAAACAGGACGGTCATTTCAACAACACTATTAACGGAGTTCGAGAGCAAGACTGAGAAAGCAGAAAACAACTTTTCCATAAGCAAAGAGGTCCATTTGAGTTTTTGCAATGCCCTATTGACCAGTCGGTTACGCCTGGTGCTTATCACCAAGTGCGTGTGTGAAAAGCATAATGTGTAGTTATTTTTGGTCTTCCTGTGGGTAAGGAGCTTCTGACAGGATGTATTTAATCCAGCATCCACTTGCCACTACGACTAGGCCTAAAAGTTTAAAAATTCAAACATTTAGATTTAGAACAAGGCAAAATGAAGAGTTAAACCATAGCGTCTTCACATTTCTGTTAAACTTCGATCAGACCACCTAATGATTACCTCGTGTCTAAATGCAGAGTAAAGCAAAAAAGTGCAATAAAGCTGGTTAAATAATGACTACCGTGCTGAACATGCAATCAAAATGAAGACGAGAAGAGACTTTAGGTTTTCTTGTTTCATTTCTTCTTTCACTTATTTCAATGTTGAGCTGTTAGGCACCCAAACATTATAAACCAGTGGTCCTGTTTTAATAAACCCTATATGTATAGCTTCTTTCCTTGTGGACAGTTAACACAAAGCATATCTTTTGGTAAGAACTGGAGCCAATAGACCAGACCAGGGCAGTTATTAAACATTAGTCACAGTAGTGGGCAAGAGGTGTGCCATTAAATCAGAGGTCAGCAAAAGTTGCTTTGGGCCTCATGCAACGAACAAGGATTTGGCCACCGGTTACTCGGTTAGAATCAGTAACAGCAATGTGGGAAATTTGATGCTGGATGGTGGGGTGCCAAATTCCATGCTTGACCAAAGTCTGCATTCTAGAGGAGGTCAGAGATCACTGGGGTAGTGCTGAACATTAGAAGAATAGCTTATACTGGGACACACTGAAGGACAGACTTTGGGACCAAATCAGGACCCTTCACACCTTTATTGATTTGGTTTAATAGTAGAGCCACACTGCATCCTAAAGCATGATGTGCTTTAAGGTCCTAAACAAGCAGTGTTGCTTTTTTGACATGTTGATGGATGGACAGACAGATAGATATTAAATTTTAGTATAGTAGGCAAGACAGAAATTAATTTTAGCATAGCAGGCAGGATAGATTGAAATGTTAGTATAGTAGGCATGATAGGATAGATAAAAATATGTTAGTATAGTAGGCAGGATAGAAATTAATGTTAGCATAGTAGGCAGGATAGATAGAAATGTTAGCATAATAGGCAGGACAGAAATTAATTTTAGCATAGTAGGCAGGATAGATAGAAATGTTAGTATAGTAGGCAGGATAGAAATTAATTTTAGCATAGTAGGCAGGATAGATAGAAATGTTAGTATAGTAGGCAGGATATAAATTAATTTTAGCATAGTTGGCAGGATAGGATAGATAAAAAATATGTTAGTATAGTAGGTAGGATTAGACAGAAGTATATGATATTGTTTGTCCCCACAGGGGATCTTAAAGACATGTGTCTGGATGTGTCCCTTGTCATGCATGCGCCTCTAAGGATTACCATCTAAGCTCTTCCCAGATATGTAATACCATCCCCGGCTGAAAGGGGGCAGTGCTGCTGCTAACAGCCTTGTTATTTTCTTCCTCCACAGTTTTGAGAAACTGCCCAGTGAAGGCAACGAACCCCACCCAGGCATCCCGCCCCCAACCCCCAAGTCAAACTCCTACCTTAAGTGTTCTGGACAGCTTTGTCGTTACTGAGCTCTGAGAGGGACCCAAAAATTACCCAAAATTGGCCAATCACGCAGGAGTAGGGTGTAGTTATCGATGGTGCCACTAGGTGTCGTACGTCTGGTTAATGTGGGGTGTCGTGGTGAGTAAGTCGAGTGCTCGTTTTTGGCTTTTGATCTACAATTGCGTACGTGACTTGATTTTTGTTTTTCGAGCCACCATGACATATTTTCAAGAGACAATAATGATCACATTTTCCAACAGGATGGACTTCTTCATAAAAGGTTTGTTCCCTGTGGACTGGCCGTTAATCATCAACTTTACACTAAACTGCTGTGGCGATTAAGGGAAAGCATCAGGAAAATAAATGTCTGGAGAAACTGAAAAAATGCATTTTGCACTGTGACAACACCGCACGGTCTGCCAAAGAGCTTTTGACCAAAAACAATGCGTTTTTTGCTTTGCACCACCCCGTTTTCACCAGATTCCACTCTCTGTGGTTATGTTTTGTTTACCAAAATTAAAATTGAAAATGAAGGGAAGAAGAAGATTTGCTACTATGGAAGAAAACACAGGAGGTTCTGGATTTGCAGCAAAAAAGGAGTACATGAAATGTTATCAGGAATGGGAGAAGCTCTGGGAGAAGCATAGCAGTCTGAAGGTGACATCTGCCGAGCATACAGCAAATTGCAGAAAATGTTTATATGATAGGATAAAGGAGAAGAATGACAGCCTCGGTATCCATGTGCAGTGCAGTAACCTGCTGGTACTTACGTATTGCTGGGGCTGGAGCCTTCATCTTGGATGTGATACACGTTTCTGAAGAACACATTTTGGGTTTCAAAAACCTTGAAAGTTATGGAGACAAAGTCAGAGAGGCGAGATTGTGTTGGTTTGGGCATGTGCAGAGGAGAGATGGTGGGTATATTGGGAGAAGGATGCTAAGGATAGAGCTTCCAGGGAAGAGGAGAAGAGGAAGACCTGAGAGAGGACATGCAGATGATGGGTGTGACGGAACAAGATGACAAGGACAGGAAGATATGGAACAAGGTGATCCGCTGTGATAATGGGAGCAGCCGAAAAAAAGAAGAAGAACCTTTAAAGTTATCACAGTTAGCATCTTTCTTATACCAAAGAGCATAGGCAAACTGATAAAGAAGGTAACACCTGCTGAGCGTGAAGCATATTGCAAAAGCCGACATGATAGGAAAATGAAGAATGACCACCCCGACATCTGCTATACATCTAGCACAGGTAGCATGGCAACCTGCTGGTACTCGTGAACTGCTGGGGTTGGAACCTTGATCTTCACACGGGATATGTATGAAGCATAACATTTGGCTAGTGGGACCCTCTGCAAAGTTAAGGTTTACATCTACTTTATTTTTTTTAGCAAACTGCTTAGGCAAGCTGAAATGACAAAGACAGAAAGAAAGAGAAGAGCAGCAACATCTTCTGAGCACGAAGCAAATTGCATAAGCTGATTATGTGATAGGAAAAAAGACAAATGACAGCTGGAGCATCTGCTGCCTGCCAAGCACATGTAGCACATCAACCAGCTGTAACTCACAAATTATTGGGGCTGGAATTTTGATCTATGGAGGGGACTGGACTTGTGTGTGTTTTCTAGTAGAAATGAAAATCCTAATCCTTTAGACACTTATTAAGTGTAATAAAACTTATTCCTATTTTTGTAGGCCTGTACTGAATGCCTGAACAGTTTCCAGCTGATAAAAAGCAACTTGTGGAAAACTAATTGGCATTCAGGAGCACAGACTTAAATTCATAGATTCCGAAAGAGGCCATGAAAACAAGACTTAGGGTGCAGACAGATCCATCAGGAATAAAAGGGCAATCCAAAACTTAAGGTCGGTAAAATAAATCAAGAATGGGACTCCTATAGCACATAAGTCCCAATAAGCTCTAAAAAACATTTCCAACAGTGCCCACTAGAAGGGGAGATCACCATCAAAATACTGGCTAGTATCAGAGGCAAACATCAAATCTTTATAAAATAAAAAAGGTTTATTTCACACAAAGCTGTGTAAACACATGAAGCTCCATGGGGCACACAAGGCAAAAGGGGTTTACCAGTAAACAAGTCCCATTACAAAATCCCCCCCCCCCCCAAAAAAATAATTGAAATACTGAGCAGTAGCTCAACAAATCCAGTGAATGGATGGTGGTGTAGTGGTTAAGGATTTGGAGTTCAAGCCCTGAGGTTGTGGGTTCAAATCCCCCCACTGACACTTTGTGACTGTAAGCAAGTCACTTGACCTGCCTGTTCTCCAATTGGAAAAAAACAAAAAGAAATGTCATCAATTGTATCATAAATGTTGTGAAGTCACTTTGGTTAAAAGCATCAGCCAAATAAATAAAGCATAAAAAAAATAAATAAAATTAGAAAACACACACAAGAGCGCATTCACAATGAACCACCAGGAAGACACACCCCCTGGGCAGGTCCTGGAGATGATTGGCAGGTTTGCCCCGCCTCCCAGAAGCCAGCTTGTAAAAGCACAGAACAACCCAAAAATAAAACAATAGAAATGACAAGAATCAAAAATGAACAAGAAAGAGACCTAAAACATGAATCTGAAACTCAGCCAGGGGAGGAACCCAGGTCGAGAGAGGACAAATAAGAAAGAAAGAAAGAAAGAAAGAAAGAAAGAAAGAAAGAAAGAAAGAAAGAAAGAAAGAAAGAAAGAAAGAAAGAAAGAAAGAAAGAAAGAAAGAAAAGCCCAAAAAGTCAGGAAGGACAAACCACGAGACTACATGCCAGGAGCTCAGAGAGCATGAAGCGAGGCCAAAGTGGAAAATGATTCCTTCTGCCAAAAGACTTCCTGTTTGTGGACGAGTCTGATAACTGGAAATCATGTGATGAAAGGTCAGCGCCTACCAACCAGCTAAACGGAAACCCGGACCACAAAACGAATAATCCTCCTATTTATTTATTAAGGCTTCCTAGTGATTCCTTTCCCTTGTTTGACCCTTTGGAGAGCTGTAGCTTCGTTATGTACTTCAACAAACCTACCACACTGTTTTCCCCCCTTGACCTTATTTTTTTTTTAATACGTGTGTATTTCTCTATGCTGTTACTTGGAAGACGTTTCTCCTTCCCTTATGTTCTTTTCATCTTGTATTCCACTGCACTTTTAAGAATTTGATCCTAGACTTTTTTGTTCAACTCCATAAAGACTTGATTCCTTCTTTTCTATTATATATATATTGTGAATTTCCCCTTGGGATTAATAAAGTATCTATCTATCTATCATATATATTATATATACACACACATACATACATTGCATTCGTAGTCTGAGTCCTGACCTGATTGTATGGTGGTTACCTACCAGGTAACGCTTGTGGTTGGTCTGCAAGTCGGCTAAAATCCGCCACGGTGCCCTCTTCAGTTGCGAGAAGCAGATCATAGAATGTTACATAGTTTACTGTCAAATAATGCAAAGAGTACGCAATACGTGTTTCGCCCTCATTTGGGCTCATCAGGTGTACACACTCCACTGCTCCCCTTGCGGGGATCGAACCTCAGACGTCAGCATCAGAGACGAAGCCCCTTTCCGCTGTGCCACAGGGTGTAGTTCATTTATTTGACAGCCTGTAGATTGGATTAATTACCACATGCGTTACCTGCTAGGTAACCACCCGTACAATCAGGTCGGGACTCGGCCTACAAATGCAATGAATGTAATGCCAAATATTGTTTTTACTGAAGTTTTACAGTAAAAGTCTTAAAAGTATTTGGGTGTTAATTTCAAAGACAAACAGAACGAAAATGTATAACGCAACGAATACCTCTAACGCAACACGAAACAATTTTCTTTCAATTTATTACGTTGTGATGGATGGCCGGCTAAATATTCCGGCCCACACCTCCAGGCCGCCAGGTGGAGTCCTCCCAACAGCATGGAGGTTCTCCGAATTCCAGCAGGGCCTTATGGACCTTGTAGTTTGTATACACAGCCCTGCTGGATACCATGGGGACCACCAGGAGCCGCTGTAGGGAGGCTTGGGGAGTGCTATGTGCCCTATAACCTGGAAGTACGTCCTGGTCACATGAACAGGAGAAACGACGTGCTTCCGGGTTGAAGTAAGGAGCTTTTATCTGACCCGGAAGTGTTCACGGTCACATAGACAGAAGAGAGAAACGCTTCCAGGTCATGGACTATATAAAGGACTCGGGGAGACCGGAACACTGAGCAGAGCTGGGAGGAAGGGTGGCTAAGTGTCTGGGAGAGGAGGAGTGTGTATTGGTGTTAATTAATTAGAGAATTGGTATTTGTATGAGTAGTGTGGAGTGGAGGGTGCTTAGTGCACGTATTTATAATAAAAAGTATTGCACTTTTAGCTGGTGTTTGGCGTGGTACCCGAGGGTTCAAGGGAGCGATAGTAAAACGTTGTAGCAGTAGGGGGCACTATTTGTTACTATGGTTAAATTACTCACTGTAATGTAAAATAGTTAGAGAGATAGATACTTTATTAACCCCAATGGGAAATTCACATTCTCCAGCAGCAGCATACTGATACAATAAATAATATTAAATTAAAGATTGATAATAATGCAGGTGAAAAACAAACAATAGCTATGTATGTTAACGTTTACCCCCCCTGCCCCCCCCCCCCCCCAGGTGGAATTGAAGAGTCACATAGTTTGGGGGAGGAACGATCTCCTCAATCTGTCAGTGGAGCAGGACGGTGACAGCAGTCTGTCGCTGTAGCTGCTCCTCTGTCTGGAGATGACACTATTTAGTGGATGCAGTGGATTCTCCATAATTGACAGGAGTCTGCTCAGCGCCCGTCGCTCTGCCACAGATGTCAAACTGTCCAGCTCCATGCCTACAATAGAGCCTGCCTTTCTCACCAGTTTGTCCAGGCGTGAGGCGTCTTTCTTTTTAATGCTGCCTCCCCAGCACACCACTGCGTAGAAGAGGGCGCTCGCCACAACTGTCTGATAGAACATCTGCAGTATCTTATTGCAGATGTTGAAGGACGCCAGCCTTCTAAGGAAGTATAGTCGGCTCTGTCCTTTCTTGCACAGAGCATCAGTATTGGCAGTCCAGTCTAATTTATCATCCAGCTGCACTCCCAGATATTTATAGGTCTGCACCATCTGCACACAGTCACCTCTGATGATCACGGGGTCTATGAGGGGTCTGGGCCTCCTAAAATCCACCACCAGCTCCTTGGTTTTGCTGGTGTTCAGTTGTAAACACGACTATGCACTATTGTAAATACCAACCACTATTATGCATATGTAACAATTCCCATGAAAATAATACACGATCGGCTGAGCGGTGAAGTAGTTAGCGTGTAGCACAGGCCCGGGGATTGGCAAGCAAAGTCAGCAGGTAGCAGCGCACCTCAGTACATACAGTATATAAAATCCAACGTCTGTCTGTCTGTTTTTCACGAGAGAACTACTTAACGGATTTAGATTTTTTTTTTTTTCCTATTATTTGGTTGAACATCCCGGTAGATTTTGAGACTTCTCTCATTGCGTTATGTATCATAATTCGCTGGCAGGAGTGATGTATTTGTGCTGATCCAAGACAGAGGCTGCGGGCCGAGGGGAGGGAGAAGCGTGACGTCAGGAGTGGGGAGCCGGGCGGGACCCTCCTCACTGTCCTGTTTCACTACTTCACAGACAGAGCCACAGGGGATGGCAAATTTAAGAACAGAAAAGACAAAAGTCATCCGTGTCCTCAAGAAAAAAGCACAAAAAAAAGTGACAACACAAGAGCATCTCATAGGTCTGGAGCAGGGGTCCGCAATGTCAGCCCCGGAGGGTTTCCGTTTCGTCCCGATTGCGTAACGCTGCATTCCAGTGTTGTTGTGTGTGTGTGTGTGTGTGTGTGTATCTCAAATGAGACCGGAGATAAACCGTCAAATGGAAACAACAACATCAACACTTAATCAGCAGCATCATCACACGGACCCTACAGAGAGTCACCTCAGTCACGTTAAACACACGCCTGCCAGATTCGCCACTTGTCTCCAGCTTATCGTTCCAAGAGTCTTTTTTCTGTTGATCAGTGTCTAAAAAAAAAGCCAAATTCAGTCCGCTGGGATTCAATGTTTTGTACAACAATAAAAATGGGAAAACGTTTCATTTCTTATTCGAAGGCTTTCTTCCAAACCTTTAAGGCTTTGTCACTTTTCTTACTTCCTTTCCCTCCTTTGTCTCACTGCAGACTTTCAAGTCCGTATTCCCTTCAATTTGTGCGGCAGGCAGCAATCGCCACACAGAGCGCATTATCATTTATGATATTCCAGATCTCCGCATATTTCGAATCCTAAGATTTATACTTGATATCACTTTCAGGATGAAATGCATTAACATATGTATGTTACATTTTACAGATAAATCATTAACAGTATTCACTATTTAAACGATGTTAATAATTACACACGGTGGTGGAGTGGTAGCGCTGCTGCCTCGCAGTAGGGAGTCACATCTCCTGTGTTCCCTGCCTGAAGTTCTCATGTTTTCCTGGTGGGTTTCCACAGTGGGCTCCGGTTTTCCTTCCAAAGACAACAGTATGCAGATTTGGTGACGCTAAAATGACGCCAGTGTGTGTGTGTGTGTGTGTGTGTTCACCTTGTGATGAGCCGATGCCCCGTCCAGGGATTGTTTGTGCCTCACGCCCAATGCTCGCTGGAATGGCCGCATCCCTGGATTGATGGCTGTAATCATTCAACATCCATCCTTTTCAGAGTGGAGTGGTGAGGCTAGGGATCTGCGCTGGCATTTGGAAGGGTCAAACCATCCCATTGTGATGGACAGCCGGCGTTTCAGTCTGGCCGGGATGTCCCTGAACAGAAAAAAAAGGAGGAAGAGCAGGCTTTTCAGGGCACTGGATGGAAATGGTTCCCCCGGATTCCCTCAGGGCATCATGGGACATGGAGTCCGTTTCCTCAGCCCTGTTGGGTGCCGTGGGTGCCGCCAGGGTGAGCTCACTCACAAGGAACCTGGGGACTCCTATTGTTGTTACGACCCGGAAGTACTTCTGCGGGCTTCCGTCCTCGTGCCTCCGTACTTCTCCGGGTCAAATGCCATATCATCCTTCAAGTAGCCCAGAAGGAATACTTCCAGGTCATGGACTATTTAAAGGACTGGGCAAAACCCAGCAAGGAGAGCCGGAGTTGAGAGGTTGGGTGACTAAGCTGCTGGGAGTGGAGGATTGATTTATTGTATTGATTATTCTTTACTGCGGTGGGCCGGGGTTTGTTTCCTGCCTTGCGCCCTGTGTTGGCTGGGATTTGCTCCAGCAGACCCCCCGTGACCCTGTAGTTAGGATATAGCGGGTTGGATAATGGATGGATGGATGGATGGATGGATTATTCTTTATTATTATTGTTATTGGTGAATTGTGGAGTGTGCGGTGCTTTGTGTACTTTATTGAAGAATATTAAAGAAATTATTCTTTGTGCTTTTAAACGTGTGTCCTGGACATCTGTCTGGTGGGTTTAGCGGGGCAACAGCACCTCTAGCGTCCACACCATAAAACGCCAAAAATGACTCCACTCTGTCGGGCCCTTCACCTGCCGTTGCTCCATCCTGGGTATGACGCTAATCTGCATCCAGCCCTGCATGTAGGCCCTGCAGGGAAAAACCTGGGCTTGGTGGCAGGATTGGCACTCCACGCACCATGAAAAACCTCCCACTGCTCCATTCCATCTGAACTCATGTGGTACGGAGGTGCCACCCGTTGCATGGCAGCACTCGGGTCCTAAACTGGGATCCTGAGGTCGTTTGTCATGTGGCGGGCATCAGTGCCAGCTCCTAACCTCTCGACCGCTCTCCTTTTTCAGGAGATCTCGTAGGCAAGGTGTCCTGGAAATTTAATGAAGCCCAACGTTGTTTTCTCACCGTGATGATATCTCGCAGCGCCACCTGGTGGAATCTTCCAGACTTACGTAAAGTATGCCCCCAGGTATAAGCAGTACACCGCTTGTGTCGCGTCGTGTGCCGGCCTAAGACTTCTATTTCTGCCCTTATCTATAATCTTTCCTCCATACTTTTAGGACTTTGTTCTTTCCCTGCAAGTTCTTATCCCAAATGCCTTTGTTTTTCTGGATCTTAACAGCATTTCCTTCTTTTCCTGCCCTCACGATTTCCTCAAGACTTTGCTCTTTCTCTCGTGTTCCTTGCGTTTCCTCCTCCTCATCTATTGCTGCTTCCTTCCCTTTTTCTCTTCTGCTTGTCCCTTTAGGACTGTTCCCTCCACTTCCCCCATGATGCCTCTGCCCTGTCAGTTTATGGGACTGGCACCACCAGACACCTTAACTTTGCCTTTCTCTCCCCACCATGTCACAGTTTGCAAGTTGCGTTGTTTCTTTAAAAAATGTCCTACTGGAAGGCCAAATCAGGACAGAAGGCTCGCTCCGAGGGATCGTCAACACCATCTCCGCTGCCTTCAGAGATTTAAAATGGCGAGTTAGTCACTCGAGTAGTGCTGCCCACCGACACACACACACACACACCGATGTGAACAGGCGGACAGCCGCAGCTCCACTCGTCTCAGACAAAGCCCGGCATTGAAGAAGACAGGACCGCGCAGCAAGAGATGCCCACAGGTTGCCTTGCATCAGTGGTTATGTAAGCCATGACATCACAAGTGGCTCCGTACACAATGAGAACGCAAGCCTGTCGATCTTGGCAGAAGGAGCCCGGAGTCCCCGCCAACGTATTCTTAACTGACGCACTCAGATGAGAAAGGGGGTGAGAGAAACATATGGGTGCCCTGTGAAGTAGCAGAGTTATTAGCAAGAAGGGAGGAGGAGGAGGAGGAGGAAGATGAGCAGGAGGAAGGGACATCGAGCTCCACGTGTCTGACATGCTATCCCCAAGGCCCCCCTCCCCTCCCAGGCCTTAAGCAATTGTTCTGGACACGGAGACCATTTGCCGTTAGACGGTGAGGCCACCTGAGCTCCACAGCAAAATGCCGACAAGTCCAAGTGGATCAACTGCTGCAGTTTACCAGACAGTCATCCCAAAAACATGCAGCCCACTTGACCCCCCAAAAGCTTTGCAGAGCGGGAGTTAAAATAAATAAATAAAAAAATAACAGAGAGCTGAGACCAAGACCCCCTTTAGGCAGAAATGAAAACCTTTGCAGTTCAGGAAAATCAATAAAGTGCTCGTATTGCTAAACAGCAACCTGCCCTCGTCAGTCTCCGTCCATCGAGTTATACAACGGTAAGCAATTAGCAGGACTGAAAGACGATACCAAGAGCGCCATCGCCCACCACCACCTCCCACCGGCTTCCAGTGGTGCGGCACAATAAAGGAGGAGAGCCAGGGCAGCACAAAAACGAAATACCCAGAATCCACTTGTGCAATTCATCTCAGTCCTTAGGGTGTTTACAATGTGAATGGCCTTTTTGTGGCACATGGAATTGCAAATAACAGATGAATGTGCGCATATTTCATACGAACTGCAAATGGAATTCTGTTTTCTACATAGAAGTTTACAATAAAAAGGCGTTTCAACAATTTCACGTGGGTATGGGACGGGTGGGTCAGCTTACTAGAAACTGATGGAACAGAAAAGCAATAATGAAGGCCAAGGAGAACACTGGTCTTCCCTCAGGATATAGAATGGGAGGATAAAATCTGCTTTGGCAGCTGGCACTGGGTAAAGGGTGCCACTACAGTTTGGCGAATCGTATGTCTGGTAGCCTAGAGGACCTGCCGTGGATCAGCTGTAGGTGTAAACACCTTGTGAGGTTCACAAAACCCAGTGGACACAAAGAAAACCCTAGGGGGCCACCAAATTTGGCCTGTAGACCTACACATGGCCTACATTGTACCAACGAACAGACGCTTTTATCCAAAATGACTTACAGAAGAGGTCAACATAACCGAGTAAATGTTGCTCTGGGGGGCTGTTTGGGACCAAGTGTGGTAGGATGAAGGTTGAAATATTGATCAAAACAAGCGAAGATCTCAAAACAAACCATAAGCGAGTTGCAATTCCATTTACGGCAAAACTTAACATCCAACATCAGCTCGACAGAAATGTACACCACAGTCCTCAAACGCTGCTTAAACATGTTGAGGGACTCAGAATTCCAAAAGGAGGTGGGCAGCCCGTTGCGCTAACTAGGAGCTGCACATGAGAAAATTCTCATTTGAGATCTGAGGAAACTTACAGTTGGCATCACCAGACGCCATTCATCTACAGACCTGAGTGATCAAGAAAGAGCACAGGACCTCACAAGGGTCTCTGTAAGTATAGGTGCGGATACACGGACTACACCTGACAACACCCTGGATTGAGATTTCATGTCACATAGATGTGGAATCACCAGATGGCGTCCATCTGCAGACCTGAGTGGTCAAGAAGGAACACAAGACCTCACAAGGGTCTCCATAAGTTCAGGTGTTGACACATTGACTAAGCAGGAGAACAGTCTGAATTGACATCTAATGGCACAGAAAAGTGGCATTATTAGATATCATTCATCAGCAGACCCGAGTGGTTAAGAAGGAGCATAGGACCTCCCAAGGGTAACCATAAGAATAGGTGCAGGCCCATTGAGAATATACTGTATGAAAACAGCCTGGATTGAGATTTGATGCCACAGAGGTGGAATTACCAGATGGCATTTATCTGCAGACCTAAGTGGTCAAGAAGAAGCATGGGACCTCCCAAGTGTCTCCATAGGTACAGGTGCTGCTACACATGACTACACGTGAGAACACCTTGGATTGCAATCTGTTGCCACGTACAAGTGGCATTACCAGATGCAATTCATTAGCAGACCTGAGTGATCAAGAAAGAGCACAGGACTTCAGAAGTGCCTTCATAAAGGATAGGTGTTGACACATTGACTACACTTGAAGGGTGCGGATTGAGATTTAATGCCACAGAGGTGGAATCATGAGATGAAATTCATCAGCAGACCCGAGGGGTAAAGAAGGAGCGCAGGACCTCACAAGGGTCTCCATAGGTATAGATGCTGACCCATTGAGCATATATGAACAGCCTGGATTGAGATCTGATGCCATTCATCAGCAGATCTTCAAGGAGTATAGGACCTCACAAGTGTATCCATACGTCCAGGTGTTGACACATAGACTACATGAGTGCAGTCTGAATTGATATTTGATGTCACATAAAGGTGGTATGGAAACATTCATCAGCAGATCAAAGTGGTCAAGAAGGAGCACAGGACCTCACAAGTGACTCTATAGGTATAGATGCTGACCCACTGAATATACACGAGAACATTCTGGATTGAGATCTGATGCCACATTGGCATCAAATGATCCCACCTCTGTGTGTCATCAGATCTCAATCCAGAATGTTCTCATGTATACTCACTGGGTCAGCATCTATACCTATGGAGTCACTTGTGAGGTCATGTGCTCCTTCTTGACCACTCAGGTCTGCTGATGAATGCCATCAAGTGATCCCACCTCTTTCATCAGCAGACCTGAGTGATCAAGGAGGAGCATAGGACCTCACAAAGGTCTCTATACGTTTAGGTGCTGACCCATTGACTACACATGAGAACAGTCTGGAATGAGATCTGATGGCACAGAAAGGTGGCATCATTAGAAGTCATTCATCACTAGACCTGCATGGTTAAGAAGGACCACAGGACCTCACAAGGGTCTCCATAGGTATAGGTGTGGACCCATTATCACTTGATGCCATTCATCAGCAGATCATCAAGGAGTAGTATAGGACCTCACAAGTGTCTCCATAGGTATAGGTGCTGAGCCGCGCCGACTATTCAATAGGTGAGAATCAAGAATTTGAATACTTCAGAGAGCCAACACAGTGATCTGAAAAGGGGAGTGACATGTGCCCACCTTGGCTAGTTGAACACAAGACATTCCATTGCGTTTTGAATCATCTGCAGTGGCATGGTGACACATACGCTGTCAAATACGGTCTGGTCTCATGGATGTTGTATAGAATGAATCTGCATAACTCAGAGATCTTAACTGCATGGTTCCTGAAGGACATCTAGCTGGTCATCAATCGCCATCCCGAGGTTGCGTGAGAACTTGGTGGGTGCCAGCGATAATGAGCCAAGTTGAACAGAGATGGTGTGCTGAACGCACGGATGAGCTGGGATAGCAAGAAGATCCATCTTTTCCGGACTGATCTGGAGATGGTGTTCCTTAATCCAAGATGCAATATCACCGAGACATACAGAGATTCAAGACAAGTACAGCTCAGATAATCAGCATGGCATCGATAAGAAACCACTGGACTGGATGATGATGTCCACTGAGGAAGATGTACAGGAGGAGGAAGAAGAGGACTGGGTCCAGCATTGATGCTTAGGACACCTCAGTGATGGCCTGGTGCCACCTTGACAATAGAATTTGCCCAAGTGATAGAACTCAAAACACCCAAGGGCAGTCCCAGTGATGCCAAAGTCAGAGAGGGTGGGAAGGGGAATGGGTTAATTGATCTGTTGAAAGCAGAGGAGAGATCTAGCAGGATGAAGATGGATGACATGTTGGTAGCTCCAGCCTGCTGAAACATGTCAACAAAAGGTAGGAAGAGCCATCTTACTGGAATGGACCCTCCAAAGAGCGCAACAAAGTGTAACTGAAGCCCACAGTACCTATGAGGTCAGTCACGAAATGTCCATCAAATGCCTGGTGACACAGTGATTAAGATTAGGGTTGTGGGACGGTTAGCTGACTCAAGAGGGCATTTCTCGACATTGTGGGCATTACGTGGCCCCTATCAGTCCTAGTGTAGGCTGCAGTAGACCCCTCTCGGAGAGCATTGCCATCTGAAGTTTGATATGACAGAAAGCTTGGGTGGCACCAGAAGGCACTGTGGCTCGCTGGTCTAAAAATCTTTGCAAGTTATGGAACCAGGGGTGGGCGCCAGAGAAAAAAACAGCATGGGGGCATCTGAGTGGGCAGCGATATTTCAGTTCGCACAGAGCTTATGCAACTACCCAAGAGAAACTCGACTTTCACTTCCAGTCCCACTAAACGGCACAGCAGCAACGAACGACTCCTCGGTGCAATCACACTGGCATTAGCAAGGCACTCGCGTTCTTATTTCATTCGTTGATTATTTCATTTTATGATTCGTAACCTGAAACAAAAGAGCGGCGCCACCTTCTTGAACAGACTTACAAATATTCAAGAACGTTTACGAATATTAAAGTAAGATAAACACGCTGGAGTGTGAGCAGCGCCTACAAAAAATGCTGGCCCCGGGGGTTGGGGGATTGTGAGTTTTCACGTCAAAATCGTACTTTATTGAAACATTCACCCCCCTTTAAGGGGGACAACTGGCGAAGCCCACTGGCTTTAGACGTCACATGACTGGTTCAATGGAGGTCACCTGCCTGGGGTTTCTGTCGAGTTTTTCATATGAATGGATCTGAACGTGGAAGGGCGAGTCAGCATGGTGGGCTAACCCACACCATGAGGGGATTGAAAGGCACAAGACAGGGGATGGAGACAAGAACATATCCAATTCCCTGAATATCTGGTTAAATCATGGAAATGTGGTAGAGCGAAAGCATAGTAATCATAAAAGATGACGACAAGCGAGGGAGGCCATCTACAGTGCATGTGGAAAGTATTCACAGCACATCACTTTTTCCACATTTTGTTATGTTACAGCCTTATTCTAAAATGGATTAAATTCATTTTTTTCCTCAGAATTCTACACACAACACCCCATAATGACAACATGAAAAAAGTTTACTTGAGGTTTTTGCAAATTTATTAAAAATAAAAAAACTAAGAAATCCCATGTACATAAGTATTCACAGCCTTTGCCATGAAGCTCAAAATTGAGCTGAGGTGCATCCTGTTTCCCCTGATCATCCTTGAGATGTTTCTGCAGCTTCATTGGAGTCCACCTGTGGTAAATTCAGTTGACTGGACATGATTTGGAAAGGCACACACCTGTCTATAGAAGGTTCCACAGTTGACAGTTCATGTCAGAGCACAAACCAAGCATGAAGTCAAAGGAATTGTCTGTAGACCTCTGAGACAGGATTGTCTCGAGACACAAATCTGGGGAAGGTTACAGAAAAATGTCTGCTGCTTTGAAGGTCCCAATGAGCACAGTGGCCTCCATCATCTAAGTGGAAGAAGCTCGAAACTACCAGGACTCTTCCTAGAGCTGGCCGGCCATCTAAACTGAGCGATTGGGGGAGAAGGGCCTTAGTCAGGGAGGTGACCAAGAACCCGATGGTCACTCTGTCAGAGCTTCAGAGGTGCTCTGTGGAGAGAGGAGAACCTTCCAGAAGGACAACCATCTCTGCAGCAATCCACCAATCAGGCCTGTATGGTAGAGTGGCCAGACGGAAGCCACTCCTTAGTAAAAGGCACATGGCAGCCCACCTGGAGTTTGCCAAAAGGCACCTGAAGGACTCTCAGACCATGAGAAAGAAAATTCTCTGGTCTGATGAGACAAAGATTGAACTCTGGTGTGAATGCCTGGTGTCACGTTTGGAGGAAACCAGGCACCGCTCATCACCAGGCCAATACCATCCCTACAGTGAAGCATGGTGGTGGCAGCATCATGCTGTGGGGATGTTTTTCAGCGGTAGGAACTGGGAGACTAGTCAGGATAAAAGGAAAGATGACTGCAGCAATGTACAGAGACATCCTGGATGAAAACCTGCTCCAGAGTGCTCTTGGCCTCAGACTGGGGCGACGGTTCATCTTTCAGCAGGACAACGACCCTAAACACACAGCCAAGATATCAAAGGAGTGGCTTCAGGACAACTCTGTGAATGTCCTTGAGTGGCCCAGCCAGAGCCCAGACTTGAATCCGATTGAACATCTCTGGAGAGATCTTAAAATGGCTGTGCACCGACGCTCCCCATCCAACCTGATGGAGCTTGAGAGGTGCTGCAAAGAGGAATGGGCAAAACTGGCCAAGGATAGGTGTGCCAAGCTTGTGGCATCATATTCAAAAAGACTTGAGGCTGGAATTGCTGCCAAAGGTGCATCGACAAAGTATTGAGCAAAGGCTGTGAATACTTATGGACATGGGATTTCTCAGTTTTTTTATTTTTAATACATTTGCAAAAACCTCAAGTAAACTTTTTACATGTTGTCATTATGGGGTGTTGTGTGCAGAATTCTGAGGAAAAAAATGAATTTAATCCATTTTGGAATAAGGCTGTAACATAACAAAATGTGGAAAAAGTGATGAAGTGCTGTGAATACTTTCTGGATGCACTGTACAAACTTAGGGGGAACTCTGAAGGAGTGACAGGCTACAGTGGTTTAGGTCAGATAGACTGTGCAGGCAACAACTGTTCTTCACAGGGGATAAAAAATGTACAGGACATCTTGGCAGTAAGCATACAGGAGGGTCCGAGGTTCTACTCCCACTGGCGATTCGTTCCGTGCCCGAGCTCGTTTGTCTGCATGTAACCCCCTCAAAGTCTCGTTCGTTTGACTAGTGTGATCGCTCTGTGCCAACCATACCATACCCTGGCCCACCTGGGAGAGGGGGGACCCTGACAAAGTTCAGTAGCATTCTGGAACCGTGTGATCGCTAAACAGATATGACGTCAATGAGGTGACAAGTCAACGCCATTGGAGTTAAAAACAGGTTTTTATTCTCACCTTTACACGTCAACGTGAATTGGCAAGAAAAGCTGCCAATTCCTCCCTTGGCATCATTTGTCACCATAAACAGCTTCTTGCACGATTAAGAGCAAAACGCTGCGCCGCACACGCAATAAATCTGTAAGAGGGTAGGGCGTCACCAGGCCCTACACGACTCCAAAATGACCACAAATATAAGGAAAATCATTTTGACATGCATGCGGTCCAGCCGTGTTCGGATCTCGTTTTGGCTTTACACGGTCATGACGTGAAGTGTGCCCGGGTCCACAGCGTTAAGTGCAGTGCAGGGAGGGAGGACAATGGTGCTTGGGCACAGTATGGTACATCTCGAAAGAGGTTCTGTGGTCTCATCAGATGCAAACTCAGCCACGTTTGAACACTGCACGATACAAAAAGCACACCATCTCCACAGATCAGCATGGTGATGGTGGTGGCAGCATCGGGCTGGGAGGACACTTGTCTGCAGCAGGCCTGTGAAGGTAAAATGAATGCAGCCAAATATGAAATAAGGAAAACCTAATGTGGTCCACCTTGGGGCGGACAACAACCCAAAGCATAAAACCAAAGAAAGCTACACAGGAATGGCTTCAAAAAAACAACAACAAGACCAAAACTGAGCCTGCAGTCCATCAGGCTAAACGGCACATCATCAAAAACATGCCATCTCCATTGTGAAGTGTGGTGGTGGCAGCATCGGGCTGTGAGGACGCTTATCTGCAGCAGGGTCTGGCAGGCTTGTGAAGGTAAAACGAGGGTCATAAAATCCATCCATCCATCCATTATCCAACCCACTATATCCTAACTACAGGGTCACGGGGGTCTGCTAGAGCCAATCCCAGCCAATACAGGGTGCAAGGTAGAAAACAAACCCTGGGCAGGGCACCAGCCCACCGCAGGGTGCACACACACACACCAAGCACAGGGACAATTTAGGATCGCCAGTGCACCTAACCTGCATGTCTTTGGATGGTAGGACATGGGGAGAACATGCAGACTCCATGCCGGGAGGACCTGGGAAGCGAACCCAGGTCTCTTAACTGCGTGGCAGCAGCGCTACCCACTGCGCCACTGTGCCACCCGGGTCGTAAAATACAGAGAAAAAAATCCCAGTGGTAAAACTGGTGCAGTCTGCAAGATACCAGCGCCACCTTGGGAGAAGATGTTGTCATCTAGCAAGATGGTGGCAGCCTCACGTTGTAACGATGCCATCTCTGCAGCAGAACCTTGAAGGGGTCAGTGACCGCAGGCATGAAGACAAAGCTACAGTGACATGGCTTCTAAAACAGCAATGTGAATGTCCTGGAGTAGCAGAGAATTTGTGGTGGAATTGAAAACTGGCTTTTCACTCACAAACATGGACTCCCCCTGGCAGAGCCTGAGCAGTTTTACAAAAAGGGCACAAATAGCAGCGTGCAGAGGTGCAAAGATAAGAGACACCTGAACGCACAGAACTCAAGGCTGCCCGTCACGGCTGCAAAGTCGCATCATCCAGGTTGACGCAGCACAGTGGGGGCAGAAGTGCACCCCCCCATAACCCCCCCCCCCCCCCCCCAATATGAGTGTCTAAAGCACAATATAAATGAAATGTCGTCTTCTTCAAAACTACTAAACACCGACTTGAACGGGGGTCTATACTTCTGCGATCAATTACGGGGGTCTATACTTCTGCGATCAATTATTTGGGGTTTCCGATCGGCTAATAATTTAGACCACTTTGCACAGATCTGTTGCTTCTTTGACAGTAAAGAGGCTTCGATTGCGGCAAATTCAATCCACCGTCGAATAACAAGAAAATATAATAAAAAATAATAAAAATAAAACTTCCAATGGGGTGAATACTGTTTCTAGGCGCTGGATAGAAGATCCACAACGTCTTAATGTTGGATGCTTAACTCGCTTACTGAACACCACAATGCCTTCACCGCACAACCGATGCACAAACCTTGAGAAACGACCACAAAAGTCTCGAGATGGAAGGAGCGAAGAGAGGGGAGAAGCAAGAGGGTCCGAAAAAAAAGAAAAGAAAGAGATCCTTCAGTGAGTCACAAACGTCAAATAAGACGAACGTCAAATAATCGGCTGTCATTCCCGGTTAGAATTCCTTTCAAATTAAAAGTCCTCCATTGCCACATAAAGCAAACAAAGCACAAATAAAGAGAACAAGTGCGCAAAGTAAACCGTGGATGGGATTTAGGGGGGCGGGGGGCCGTGCAGGTTTGGGATTGGATTTACGAAGAGACGCACCGCACGGCCCGGTGGTACCTTCACGGGGCAGACAGAAGCGTCGCATGAAGGGCTTCTACTTTTCACACGTTATGCCACACGGGAGGGGGTCAAGGGACCAACACAGGAGATCAAAGCAAAATTAAACCATACCGACGTCTAACCGGACAACAGCGTGTGCTCTTCCGCGTTAAAAGGGGGGGGGGGGGTCTAATCACTACCCCCACACACACGTCTCCCTTTTCTGGCAATCAAAAAACATTACGGCTCCAGTCTTGGTGGCCACAGCAAAGCATCAATGAAGACTTCAGCCATGGTCTCTATTTTCTTTTGTTTAGTTTGTCGAGTTTGTTATGGCGCTATATAAATAATAATGCATTATTTTATTCACCTTAATAAAGTAATCAGCATCTTGTGTGCCTGTGTGTGTGTCTAGTTGACTATGTCTCTGTCATTACAACAGATGGTGCATCACAAACATTTGTTATATTAAAATGCTCAGCATTTGTCATTCCAACAGATGGTGCACCACAAACATTAACACTTGTCACACAATGTCTCAAAAGAAGGTAATTCCCAGTCGGACCAGGAACTGGCAGAGTGCACGGATCCTTTCTCCTTCTTCACCGCAGACCAAATGCAAGAAATTATGCCTAGGCCCTGTGACATCACTTCTGGTTCCAAACCCCAGAAGACATCTTTCTAAACCCTCCCAAAATCCAACCTTGTCTGCACCATAACCTCAGTTCTGTTTTGGACTCTTGTCTGTAAAGACCTTTTTCCTCAACAACTCTTCATATTTTCAGGCTCTTTCCAATTATATGGGAGGGTGAACCAAAACCTTTTTACATGTCAAGGCTTGATTATTACCACACACTGCTTTTATGAATCCCATACCAAATGGCATAAAACAGAGACATATACATTGTGTTTCTCATTCCAACAGATGGTGCACCACAAACATTAAACACTGCTTTTAGAAATCCCATACCAAATGACATAAAATAAACTGTGCATTGCATGTATCATTCTAACAGATGGTGCACCACAAACATTAACACTGCTTTTACAAATCCCATACCAAATGACATAAAACAAACTGTGCATTGCATGAGTCATTCTAACGGATGCTGCTCCACAAACATTAACACTGCTTTTACAAATCCCATTACAAATGACATAAAACAAACTATGCATTGCATGTGTCATTCTGACAGATGGCGCATCACAAACATTAACACTGCTTTTACCAATCCCATACCAAATAGCATAAAACAGAAATGAATTAATTGCATTCTTCATTCCAACAGAAGGTGTACCAAAAAACATTAACACCGTTTTTACAAACCCCAAACCAAATGGCATATAACAGAGACACGGGCATTGCATTTCTCTTTACAGCAAGAGGCACATTACAAACTTTTGTAGTAATGTATTTTATTGCTAGAAATGTCTGTGACATGCTGTCTGTTGGAATGACAAATGCAATGTATTTTATTATTTGCATGCATTATATTAGCATCATTATGCAAGAAAGGCATGTAATAAATGGAAGATTAATTTGAAAGGCAGCATTTAAACCCCACATAACACCTCATATTTGACTAACGTTAATTAACGGTTATGCCACAGTTTATTTTTTTAACATTTTTCCGGAAGTTACAGACAATTCAATATGCAGCGTTCTCACGTAACGTTTGCCGAAGAGTAAAGTTTTTGTACTGACCGAAACACGCGCATGCTCCCTGAAGACACGCCGACCCGCGTGAGGGTTATCATGTGTCTTCATTACTGGATCCACAGTACGTGGCCATTAAGAAAAAGAAGCAGACGAAGCAGCAAAAGGTTAAGTGCAGCTTCTGATTTGGGGTTGGTGTTGTTGCTAACAGTGAGAGAGGGACACAAAGGGGAGGACTGAAGTTGTTATATGGCAGCAGCCTTTGTTAATTTATGATTAACTGCACTGAGTGTGTGTGGGATATAATGGCCTGATTAATGGCATTCATTTATCTGATCAGGTTGCAGCTCCCTTGTCGGGTGAGGCGATTCTGATGAGGGACAGAAAAAGGGAAGGCTCCTTTAAATGTGATGTCCATTTAGAAACTGTGCCGGTTTTAATCCACCAGTGCTTAATTATTGTAATTGAAAGGCACCCGAGTGAACAGAATAATTTTCAAGGTGTAAAACTCGTGTTTAATTCCGATAATTACAGGAGCCTGCTGAATGGCCTACTAAAAAATAACAAGAGGGGAGCTCGGAGAGGACCTGAAAAACCTGCGATGGCGATCCAAGAACGAGACGTTTGTTTCCGAGCGGCAGGTTTGAATGCTGCCGTTTCAAAAAGCCGTCTGTCAGGATCACATTCTGCTGCCGAAGCGCCGGGAGAGCAAACATTTGGAATGCGGGGACACCAGCAACACGGGTGGGCTTTTCACTCACAGCGTGACTTTGTGGGGCTTACGGATTAAATAAAACTCGGTGTGCGTGTCTGATTTTTTTTTTTTTAAATAAATTTAGGACAACAGTTTCTACATCTCGTATGTTATGTGTCTTATCGAGAAACAAATAATAATAAACGTTCAAAGGATGAATCGAACATTTACTGTTGTCTGCGAATTGTTTGTTCAAAATCAATTAAAAAAAAACGGACAGGCCATGACGTCTGCCAATGTCACGTGAACGTCACAGTAACAATATGGCGCAGCGCTGAGAAATGTGAAAGTCCAGCAAGTCGGGGGAAACAACACAGCGCTGCATTAACATGGAAAGACATCGTGAGTGTAAAACAGAACGGACAACTGTTCACGGAGAAGAAGATACAACAAGAATTATTAGTATTAAATATTAAGGGAGACATTTCATAAATGACATGGCATTGTTATATGCCTTCTATTTCATGTAGGAAAAGCAACTTGTAACTCGACTATTATATTTAAAAGACATTTATAAAGACACTTAGTAGTAGTAGTAGTAGTAGTATTATGATTATGCAGGAAAGGCATTTCATAAATGTTGTTATACATGAAAGACAGTTTAGAAATGTTTTTTTTTCTTCTCACTATTTTGTAGAAAAGGGGTTAAATATTTGTTTTTATTATGAAGGAAACAGATGAATAATTAAAAATATATTATTATTAGTGGGTTGGCACCCTGCTCGGGATTGGTTCCTGCCTTGTGCCCTGTGTTGGCTGGGATTGGCTCCAGCAGACCCACGTGACCCTGTGTTCGGATTCAGCGGGTTGGAAAATGGATGGATGGATTATTATTATTGCTATTATTATTATCATCACTATTAGTGTGTAAGTATTTTTTAATAAAGAAATTACACAAATTATTTAAATAAATATTTTGCAGGAAAGCCAGTTTACAAATAAAATGTATTATTAGCACTATCATGTAAGAAAGGCACCTAATAAATGTACTATAATTTCGGAAGGCAGTATAAAGTGTTGTTGTTATTATTAATATTAAAGAGAGGCACTGCACAAGTTACACGTACCACCATTACATAGGGGGGGAGCTTTGGAATAAAACTTTTTTTTTTGTTATTACTGTAATGCAAGAAAGGCACTTGGTAAAAGTACTGCTATATAAAAGGCAGATTATAAATAAAGATTATTATCATTATGGAAGAAAGGCATTTAATAAATTGAATGTATTATTAAATATGAAAGACAGTTTATTAGAAAAAAGTTTTTAATTACTATTTTTATTATTATCCATCCATCCATTTTCCAACCCGCTGTATCCTAACACAGGGTGACGAGGGTCTGCTGGAGCCAATCCCAGCCAACACAGGGCACAAGGCAGGAATCAATCCCGGGCAGGGTGCCAACCCACCGCAGGACACACACAAACACACCCACACACCAAGCACACACTAGGGACAATTTAGAATCGCCAGTCCACCTAACCTGCATGTCTTTGGACTGTGGGAGGAAATCGGAGTGCCCGGAGGAATTTTTATTATTATACTATCATTATGCAAAAAAGGTGTTAATATATAAAATGTGTTATTTTTTACTATAAAGGAAATCGGTTAATATTAAGTAGGAAAGACTTATAAAATGCTGCGGTGGGTTGGCACCCTGCCTGGGATTGGTTCCTGCCTTGTGCCCTGTGTTGGCTGGGATTGGCTCCAGCAGACCCCCGTGACCCTGTGTTCGGATTCAGCGGGTTGGAAAATGGATGGATGGACTTATAAAATGGGTGTCATGGTGGCGCAGTGGTAGCGCTGCTGCCTCACAGTTAGGGGACTCAGGTTCGCTTCCCAGGTCCTACCTGCATGGAGTTTGTATGTTCTCCCCGTGTCTGCGTGGGTTTCCACCAACAGTCCAAAGACATGCAGGGTAGGTGCATTGGTGATCCTAAATTGTCCCGTGTGTGTGTCCTGTGGTGGGCTGGCACCCTGCCTGGGGTTTGTTTCCTGCCTTGTGCGCTGGGATTGGCTCCAGCAGACCCCCGTGACCCTGTAGTTAGGATATAGCGGGTTCACCTTGATGATTGAATCCAGATATGCTTATATTGCACCTGCCTTCATCTTGATAAAACATGAATTGTTAAGAATCTGTGCAGAAGTCTCTGTTTTAAACAACCCTTTAGTCCCTCCATTCACTCATATTTGTCTGTAAAGGCGGGAGGGGGATAAACTTTTTTATTTTTCACAAAACAACGTCAAGGGCATAGTACACATAGTTCAGTTGTTTTCAGGCTCTTTTGTACAGGCAGTCTCTTCTGAACATTCTTTAGATTATTTTAGATTACAGATTAGAAATCTTTACTGTCATGGGCGACACGGTGGCGCTGTGGTAGCGCTGCTGCCTCGCAGTAAGGAGACTTGGGTTCATTTCCCGGGTCTTCCCTGTATGGAGTTTGCATGTTCTCCCCGTGTCTGCGTGGGTTTCCACCAACAGTCCAAAGACATGCAGGTTTGGTGTATTGGCGATCTGAAATTGTCCTGTGTGTGTTTGGTGTGTGCGTGTGTGCCCTGCGGTGGGCTGGTTTGTTCCTGCCTTGTGCCCTGTGCTGGCTGGGATTGGCTCCCGTGACCCTGTGTTAGGATATAGTGGATAATGACTGACTTATAAAATATTTTGTTAACAATGCATTTATATGGCGTCTTTCCCTACTTCGTAAATTAAACATTAGAAGTGAACATTTTTTTATTTACTTTGAAGAAATGATACTTTATAAAGGAAACGGATTATTATTATTATTATTATTATTATTACTAGGGGCCTGCTCGCTTTGCTCGCCCACCCCCGGGTTTGGTTTACCGGATATACAATTTAAAGAAATTGTTATTTTCATGGGAATTGTTACATATGCATTATTTTATTTTTTACTTTAAAACTTTGGTAAAAACAATACTTGTCCTCTATTTCCGGCCCCGGTTAGATCTCTTTCTCTCAGGACTATAACGCTGCTCGTGTTGTTGGTGGAGGTGGGGGGGCTAAACGCACGATAAGGAGATGCGGTCGTATCATCTGCTGGCTTGTTGCTACTGCTGGCGAACTGCATGTTCTGCTTGTCGTTGTTTTAAGAGCTGGGAGCACATGAAGTGTTTCTGCCAAAAGCATTCCAACAACTTCTTGGTCAGATGTCCGTGAACTTGTTTTAAATGTTGTCTCACTGCCTCCTCTCGCGTGACGTTAAAGTGTCTCTCACTGGATGTCAAATTGTCTTCCGAGAAGATCATGTCTCGTCTCCCTAGTGTCCCCTCCCAAGATTTTTTTTATAATAGAGAGAAAGATTATTATTATTATTATTATTAAAGACACTTTCCACGCAGGCGAGGTCGTCCTCTAATGTTTTTGCGCAGACGCAGTCAAGGCGGTGATTTTGCAGAGCGCCCCCTGCAGGGTATCCCCTTGAATGGCGCTCTACTGGACCCCCGCGCGTGATATAAACTCGTGTCCTGACGCTTCGAGTGATTTTTGAAAGGTCGAGAGCTACTGTGGCAGAAGCAGCAGCATTGAGATTTAAGTCCGCCGCCTTATGGTACGGAAGCCGGCTCTCGATAAATGAGAACTCGCTGCCCAGCCTGGATCGAGGGACTCTCCTTACACTTGACCGCGTGTACAAAATCTTCAAGCGCTTGTTCGTTCACCAAACTAATTCAGGCACATATGTGGCTTCAGCTGTTTCCTTTGCTGTCAAATACAAATGACAATGAAAAGGACATGAGGACGAACTGCTGTACCCGCCAGTCCCACCGCAGGACCGTCGCTTGGCTGCACCTAATCCTCTACTAGACTGGCTCGGTTATTTTCCTGCGCCCACACCGTCCTGGGATGTATTGAAGTCAGAACAACGTTTCCTATAAATTTAAAAAAGGAGAAAAAACAAAAACACCAGATTTACGACTTTGTTCCTTTACAGTTTGGGGTCACACATTGGGCTTCATATATGAGAGTGTTGGATGTTAAGGAAATCTGTGATCACTTAGCGACATCACAGGCGAATCTCCGCCCAGCTAGTGAGAGCTATCAGGGACACATAGCCACGCTTGTTACAGACAGCTAGACAAGCAGAGGAATCGGAATGTAGGCGTGTAGGGAACAAATAAGAAAACGCTAAGATGAACTGTTACTCATTAGAGACATACAGAGGATATCATAGTCCAAAAGGCCGTGTGACGGTGTGACCATGATCAGGTCACTTCGCCTGCCTGGGCTGCAAATGGAAAAAGAAAACACAATTATCCAGTTCTGATTGGTATGTTACACTTCGGATAAAGGAGTTGGCCAATTAATAAGTAATAGATAGATAGATTGGAAAGATGCTATACAAAATACAGTGATAGATATAAATTGTAGTATAGTTGGCAGGATAGATAGATAGATAGATAGATAGATAGATAGATAGATAGATAGATAGATAGATAGATAGATAGATAGATATGAAAATCACTATAAGATTGATAGATATAATGTAGGGTAGTGCAGTTAAGACTTTAGACTTCAAAGACGTCAGCTAAATAATAAGTGATAAATAGATAAAGGCACTATGTGATTGATATACACAGGTGAAAGGCATTAAATTATAGATTGATAGGAAAGGTGTCATATGATAGATAGATAGATAGATGAAAGTCATTTTTGAGATTTTGGGATATTCGTTTTTCTATTGTGATTTTTACCCCTAAATATTGATTTTAGTAGGCAGGATAGATAGATAGATAGATAGATAGATAGATAGATAGATAGATAGATAGATAGATAGATAGATAGATAGATAGATAGATAGAGCACCATAAAATGGATAGATATATTGTAGTGTAGTGCAGTTGTTAAGATTTTAGACTTCAAAGGCGTCAGGTAATTAATAAGTAATAAATCGATAGAAAGGCACTATATGATTGAAACACAGATGAAAGACATTACATCATAGATTGGTAGGAAAGGCGTCATATGATAGATAGATAGATAGATAGATAGATAGATAGATAGATAGATAGATAGATAGATAGATAGATAGATAGATAGATAGATAGATAGATAGATAGATAGATAGATAGATATGCCAGGCTGTTACCAAACTCCGAAGACATCCCGCCGGTAGTCTCACTTCCCCGCTGCCGCCGGCTCGCTTTGCCCCACGTGACGTTTCCCACTAATTAAAACCGCTCGGTTAATTTCCCTTCCAGAATCTCGCACCACACGCCGCCGTGCTCGGTGACATTCCATGCGGCTCTCTCATAACCCCCCCCCCCCCCCCCCCCCCCCCCCCCTTCTTTCTCCTGTCCTCTCCCTCCTTTGCCCTCCGCGGCTGCGGCCGTGCGTGCCGAGATGTGTTTACTGTCTATCAGCAGAAATCCCGGATTTTCTCTAGGAGTCTTTCTGTGATCGTCCAGCAACCACAGCGGATGAGCAAAATCTCTGGAAACGATCCAGGGTCGCCGAACACACAGTACTGCAGGGTGGTCGGGAGCGCACACACACGCACACACACACACACACACACACACACATCCTTCAGCAACAACAACAACAACGGAGAGGCGCGGATCAGAGCGCCTCGTTAGAAGACCGGAGCTCCGCGCGATGCAGCAGCTCATTCAGTTCACAATCAAATTGCGAGCCGGGCAATGGCAATGACGGAAGAACCTGCAGACGTGCAGCTACAAGGACTGTTCCCTTCAGACTTCCATTTATGTGACCCCCGCCTCCCCCCAGTCCTGCTTTTAGCAGAGAGATGGGGAGAGCTAAACCGTGTCACTTGCACTTTCCCACGGATAATATCAGCAAGACAACAGCCGACGACGATATGGACACACAAGCAGACATCCCCCCAGATCATCCCCAAACAAATATTAATAAAAAAGCAGCCTCTCGTATTCATTACACCGGCAGGCCGAAAATAAATCAGCAGTGTGTGTTTTATCAAAAGCCCTGCATCACCAACCCACCCACCCCCCTCCCTCCCGAATTCGGAATCGGGCTGCCGTTAACGCAGCTCTCCCTGAGCCTGACGATCTTAATATACAGGCGAGCGCGGTGGTCGCAGTGGAACATGGCTTACCCATTTCCCGACTGGAGGCCTCAGATGCTCGAGCTGGAAAGCGGGGGTCCGTTGAAGAATGGGTCGCCCCGCCGTAGCCTCCCTCTCCCCGGCTGGATGCTGCGCCTTGTAGTCTCCGATGATTGCGACCACCTTCCCCTGCGGAACGGCACCGCGTTCAGTCGCCGCATTGCTGCGATCGGGCTGAGGGTGTGCGACTGTTTGCCTTCATATGCGTTCGCATTTAAAAGCCGCCGGTTCGGTGCGATCAGGGGAGTCAGAGCTGCTGCGCCTTCTCTCTCTCTCTCTCTCTCTCTCTCGATTTTCTGTCCTTTGCTCCGCTGTGAGCGGTGAGGGGGGGTAGGTGGGTGGGTGTGGGGGGGTATCTCTAGTTTCTATTCAGATGTTCGCCTCTGAGCATTTATTGAGCGCATCTTAAGCGGGGATCGCCGCTCCTCTTCTGTCCATTTTGTGCGCCGCTCCGCTCGGTTCGGCGGGGTGCACTTGCTCTTCACTGCAGTGACGCCTTCTGCTTTTTTTCTCGCACTGAAACGTCTAACCCCGCGGACAACCTCAGCTCCCCTTATTCGTGTTTGTATATCAAGCGGGATGGGTGGTGTTCGATTCCATCCGCTTTCTGCCTGGCGGTGTGTGTGTGTAAGAAGGGGGGTCTTGTTGAGTAGTGCGCAAAAGAGAGCGTGAGATGGATCAACTCTACGCA
Organism: Erpetoichthys calabaricus; assembly: GCF_900747795.2. Classification (NCBI taxonomy): domain Eukaryota; kingdom Metazoa; phylum Chordata; class Cladistia; order Polypteriformes; family Polypteridae; genus Erpetoichthys; species Erpetoichthys calabaricus. The sequence continues at coordinate 13,614,470 of NC_041405.2, forward strand.
GACAAGAGCACCCCAGCAGAGTATTACAATGAGGCTTTGTACATCACCCCCCCCCAACCCCCCCAAAGACCACCCCACTCCTCCTCCTCCTCCTCCTCCTCCTCACTGCTACCCAACACAACAGCGAGAAAAATGTCACTCATTCAACAAAGAGCGCCATTGTGCGGCCAGGCAATAAACAGGCACACCGCAGGTCAAGTCGCGGAATTGGACGCTGCGTTATGAGACTCGATTGAGCGGACACAGCAAGGTGGGCTCCCTTTAGAAGGAGGGCGAGGGGCGGGTGTGTGTGTGTGTGTGTGTGTGTGTGTCTGTGAGCCCCGTCTGAATTGGCTTCTGACAAACTTGTATTAACATCGAACGGGAGTTCCGGACTTCATTTTAAACAAACGTGTCCATTTCTGAGCCTCTGACGTCTCCAGGAAAGTGTCCGACTCGACCTGCCCATGACTCGCGCTCTTTTCCATCCATATAGTGCCTTTCCATCAGTCTCTTCCTTCAATTTGAAATCTTTTATATAGCGCCTTTCATCTGGGCAACTATCTTACCTATTACTCCAGTGTTAATTAACGCACCGTTTTATATTTTACATTTTCTTTTATTCCTCCCTCTATATTTTTTCCTATGCATCTATGGCTCCTTTTACATCGGTCAGTTACTTTTCATTGAATGGATGTCCTTTAATATGCTGCCTTTCACCACATACAGCGCCTTTCTAACATACAGTAACTATGCTGCATTTTATTACGTCTGTTTTAGCCAATTACTAACTAACTAACAGATAGGAGAGGCACTATAGGATTAGTACAGATCGATTAATCCAATAAAATGCCTCTCATTATTTAAGACTCGGGATAGACAGATCTGCCTATCTATTATGTTGCCTTTTGTATCCTCATATTTCATATGGTTCTTTTCACAGATTAATCTCTAGGTTAAACCCTAATTCGTGAATTTCCCCTTGGGATTAATAAAGTATCTATCTATCTATCTATCTATCTATCTATCTATCTATCTATCTATCTATCTATCTATCTATCTATCTATCATTATATAGTGCCTTTCATATCTATCTATCTATCTATCTATCTATCTATCTATCTATCTATCTATCTATCTATCTATCTTTAGTGCCTTTCATATCTATCTTTCTATCTATCATTATATAGTGCCTTTCATATCTATCTATCATTATATAGTGCCTTTCATATCTATCTATCTATCTATCTATCTATCTATCTATCTATCTATCTATCATTATATAGTGCCTTTCATATCTATCTATCTATCTATCTATCTATCTATCTATCTATCTATCTATCTATCTATCTATCTATCTATCATTATATAGTGCCTTTCATATCTATCTATCTATCTATCTATCTATCTATCTATCTATCTATCTATCTATCTATAGTGCCTTTCATATCTATCTATCTTTCTATCTATCATTATATAGTGCCTTTCATATCTATCTATCATTATATAGTGCCTTTCATATCTATCTATCTATCTATCTATCTATCTATCTATCTATCTATCTATCATTATATAGTGCCTTTCATATCTATCTATCTATCTATCTATCTATCTATCTATCTATCTATCTATCTATCTATCTATCATTATATAGTGCCTTTCATATCTATCTATCTATCTATCTATCTATCTATCTATCTATCTATAGTGCCTTTCATATCTATCTATCTATCTTTCTATCTATCATTATATAGTGCCTTTCATATCTATCTATCATTATATAGTGCCTTTCATATCTATCTATCTATCTATCTATCTATCTATCTATCTATCTATCTATCTATCTATCTATCTATCTATCTATCTATTTATATATTGCCTTTCATATCTATCTATCTATCTATCTATCTATCTATCTATCTATCTATCTATCTATCTATCTATAGTGCCTTTCATATCTATCTATCTATCTTTCTATCTATCATTATATAGTGCCTTTCATATCTATCTATCATTATATAGTGCCTTTCATATCTATCTATCTATCTATCTATCTATCTATCTATCTATCTATCTATCTATCATTATATAGTGCCTTTCATATCTATCTATCTATCTATCTATCTATCTATCTATCTATCTATCTATCTATCTATCTATCTATCTATCTATCTATCTATAGTGCCTTTCATATCTATTTATCTATCTATCTATCATTATATAGTGCCTTTCATATCTATCTATCTATCTATCTATCTATCTATCTATCTATCTATCTATCTATCTATCTATCTATCTATCTATCTATCATTATATAGTGCCTTTCATATCTATCTATCTATCTATCTATCTATCTATCTATCTATCTATCTATCTATCTATCTATCTATCTATCTATCATTATATAGTGCCTTTCATATCTATCTATATATCTTTCTATCTATCATTATATAGTGCCTTTCATATCTATCTATATATCTTTCTATCTATCATTATATAGTGCCTTTCATATCTATCTATCTATCTATCTATCTATCTATCTATCTATCTATCTATCTATCTATCTATCTATCTATCTATCTATCTATCTATCTCATATAGCGCCTTTTTACCTAAAACTCAACACAGACATACAGACAGGAAAGGCACCATATGATTGTTAGACTGATCGGCCACTCTTATATAGTGCCTTTCACTGTTTAAGACTCAGGATAGATTGATCTGCCTATCTGTTACATTACCTTTTGTATCCTTCTATTTCCTATGGTGCTTTTCACATCTACCAGACAGATACATCCCATATAGCGCCTTTTTACCTAAAGCTCATGTAGACAGAGAGGAAATTATGAAATATATGATCTATATGATTAGTACTATATATAGATCTATATGATTAGCACATACTGTAGAGATCAATCTTGTATAGTGCCTTTCATTATTTAAGACTCAGGATAGATAGATCTGCCTATCTGTTATTTGCCTTTTGTATCTTCATATTTCCTATGGTGCTTTTCACAGATCATTCTCATACAGTGGTGTGAAAAACTATTTGCCCCCTTCCTGATTTCTTATTCTTTTGCATGTTTGTCACACAAAATGTTTCTGATCATCAAACACATTTAACCATTAGTCAAATATAACACAAGTAAACACAAAATGCAGTTTTTAAATGATGGTGTTTATTATTTAGGGAGAAAAAAAATCCAAACCTACATGGCCCTGTGTGAAAAAGTAATTGCCCCCTTGTTAAAAAATAACCTAACTGTGGTGTATCACACCTGAGTTCAATTTCCGTAGCCACCCCCAGGCCTGATTACTGCCACACCTGTTTCAATCAAGAAATCACTTAAATAAGAGCTGCCTGACACAGAGAAGTAGACCAAAAGCACCTCAAAAGCTAGACATCATGCCAAGATCCAAAGAAATTCAGGAACAAATGAGAACAGAAGTAATTGAGATCTATCAGTCTGGTAAAGGTTATAAAGCCATTTCTAAAGCTTTGGGACTCCAGCGAACCACAGTGAGAGCCATTATCCACAAATGGCAAAAACATGGAACAGTGGTGAACCTTACCAGGATTGGCCGGCCGACCAAAATTACCCCAAGAGCGCAGAGACGACTCATCCGAGAGGTCACAAAAGACCCCAGGACAACGTCTGAAGAACTGCAGGCCTCACTTGCCTCAATTAAGGTCAGTGTTCACGACTCCACCATAAGAAAGAGACTGGGCAAAAACAGCCTGCATGGCAGATTTCCAAGACGCAAACCACTGTTAAGCAAAAAGAACATTAGGGCTCGTCTCAATTTTGCTAAGAAACATCTCAATGATTGCCAAGACTTTTGGGAAAATACCTTGTGGACTGATGAGTCAAAAGTTGAACTTTTTGGAAGGCAAATGTCCCGTTACATCTGGCGTAAAAGGAACACAGCATTTCAGAAAAAGAACATCATACCAACAGTAAAATATGGTGGTGGTAGTGTGATGGTCTGGGGTTGTTTTGCTGCTTCAGGACCTGGAAGGCTTGCTGTGATAGATGGAACCATGAATTCTACTGTCTACCAAAAAATCCTGAAGGAGAATGTCCGGCCATCTGTTCGTCAACTCAAGCTGAAACGATCTTGGGTGCTGCAACAGGACAATGACCCAAAACACACCAGCAAATCCACCTCTGAATGGCTGAAGAAAAACAAAATGAAGACTTTGGAGTGGCCTAGTCAAAGTCCTGACCTGAATCCAATTGAGATGCTATGGCATGACCTTAAAAAGGCTGTTCATGCTAGAAAACCCTCAAATAAAGCTGAATTACAACAATTTTGCAAAGATGAGTGGGCCAAAATTCCTCCAGAACGCTGTAATAGACTCATTGCAAGTTATCGCAAACGCTTGATTGCAGTTATTGCTGCTAAGGGTGGCCCAACCAGTTATTAGGTTTAGGGGGCAATTACTTTTTCACACAGGGCCATGTAGGTTTGGATTTTTTTTTCTCCCTAAATAATAAAAACCACCATTTACAAACTGCATTTTGTGTTTACTTGTGTTATATTTGACTAATGGTTAAATGTGTTTGATGATCAGAAACATTTTGTGTGACAAACATGCAAAAGAATAAGAAATCAGGAAGGGGGCAAATAGTTTTTCACACCACTGTATAACGCCTTTTTACCTAAGGCTCAAGACAGAATGACAGGAAACGCACTATAGGATTAGAACATATAGATCAATCATAAATAGTGCATTTCATTATTTAAGATTCAGGAGAGACAGATCTGCCTATCTATTATGCTACCTTTTGTATCCTTAAATTTCCCATGGTTCTTTTCACATCTACCAGACAGATCAGTCCCATATAGCGCCTTTTTACCTAAAGCTCAAGACAGACAAGACAGGCAGATAGAAATGAAAGGCACTATATGTTTGGATGATTAAAGGCAGTGTGGCCTAGTGGTTAAGGCTTTGGCTCAAACCCTAAAGATGTGGGTTCAAGTCCCATTGTGTGACTATGAGTAAGCCACTTCATCTGTCTGTGCTTCAAATTAAAAATAAATTAAGATGAACAATTGTATCTGTGAAGTGACGGCGTCAGCCCAGCACTATACAATTAAATCTACTTTTCTTGCACTGCCTTTTATTTCTAACAATATTTATATAAAAATGTCCAGGATATGTGTGATGGGGCGAGGACTCGAGTTAAAAGCAGTGTTGGGGTCACAGACAAGATCCCAGTTTGAGGAGGTCTGCACCTATGGGGGGGGGGGGGGTCCTATAAGTCCTTACCTATTTGATCTGGTTATGGAGGTTCTATTCAATAAGGGCGCGCACAAAAAGGCGAGCTTCAAAAGGGCAACCTCAATTGGGCGCAGTGAATAAAGGCAAACGCAACAAAATTATTACAGAAAATGTATTAGATAAAGGCAATGATTGAACGTATAAAAAGGCGAAAGCAAGAATATTAAAACATTCGCTCAATTGAGGTCGCCCTTTTGAAGCTCGCCTTTATTTACGCGCCCTTATTGAAGGATACCGGTTAGGGATGTGTGAGGTCATGGGATAGAAGATAGGCAGTGTCATCGGATTGGGGGGAAACAGTGCGGATCCGCCACAAGTCCGGTGGATGAAGCGACATGGCGTTTGGGTGATAACGCGTGTGACCAACTTTCTTGGTGTATCCAATGGCTACGGACAGAGCAACCAAAGTCAGATGCTGGAGGGTCGCATGCAGGGTCTGTAGTCTATGGTGAATTGACTTTTAGTACAGATTTGAATTTTGGGGACAAAAAAACAAAAAATCGCCCCCCCCCCACCTCCCCCATTAGCCCTTAAAACACAAAGGCGTAAGACGAAACTCTTAATTCACATATCTCACACACTGCTATACGGGCATCACGGCCGAGTGCATTCTCTGAAAGACGAACAAAAAAATAATGAACAATTTTTACTTTTAGAAAGACTTGAAGGCTCTGCCCCCTGCTGGCTTCGCTCGCCAACCCCATACCCAACTAGTCATTTCCCGGATCTGCCGTTTGCCACGAATCGTGTTGTGCTTTTGGATAAACACGAATATCAACTCTGTCTTTGATATCTCCCTATTATCGCGGACAATTCGTCACATGTTGGTTTATTATAAATGCGAGTGTGATCTTTCATAAAGAGATCCAAGAAAACGTCCTTGTCCGCGTTTTTCAGATAAATTTTCGTGTAAAGTGCGCTACTTTTGGACGTATAGATTTGTATCCATTATTGGCTGTAGAGTGTCTTTTCTTTTATTGATTTTATTAAAATCACACAACATTCCATACAAATAAATCAATTTTTACAAACATTAGATCGGAAACAAATCAACCCCCACCCATTGGCTGTAGAATTTCTAATACGTCCGATCGTTTAACTCTTTTGATTCTGTGTTGCATCACTTCTCCATGATTATAAATATAAACCTGACTGAATTGTAGTTTCTTTGAAATTAAACTTGTAGTAAGTACTCTGCCATATCACCTGTGTCCATATATGCGATCTCTTTTCGCTGTTTTGTTATTTTACCGAGTGATCATTTCCATTTGGTAGCGCTAATGCGATCTTTACTATTAGTTTTTTGAGACTTTTGAATTTTAGTACTTTCATAATCTAACCTGCTCTGCATGTGTATCGCACCAACGTTTTTGAATTCTTTATGGCGTTCTACTTTGTCTTTTATTTCCCACCCCGCTTGGACCTGAGATCGCAGGAACTGCATGTCTGACGATAGCATTGACACGAATGAGAAGTCACTGGGTCGTGGGCACGCCAGCCAATTCACGTCTATGCCGCTCGCCTTTGTGGATTTCACTGTCACCAAACAACAAATCTTTAATTTCTCGTGGATTTGCCTCTTCATTGGGAAGAAACACAACTTTCCCCTGATGGCAACACAAATTAGACGATGTACAAGTCTCCGACTTAAAGTTTAAAACCTAACAATATCTACATATCACCTATGTCCATATATTCAATCTCTTTTTGCTGTTCCGTTATTTCACCGAGTAATATTTTCCGTTTGTTAGCGCTAATGCGATCTTTACTATTAGTTTTTTGAGACTTTCGAATTTTAGTACTTTCATTGTCTCTAACCTGCTCTGCATGTGTATCGCGCCACAGTGTTTGAACCTCTTTATGACGTTCTACTTTGTCTTCTACTCTTTGTCTTTTATTTCCACCCCCACTTGGACCTGCTAGGTTTTCAAGTCATCTCTTGGCACAAAGTCTCCTCTTGTGGGACGTGAAATTAACTCTCTGAAAATGTCTCGCCCCAAGATTTTTTTCATATAATAGAGAATAATATAAATCAATAAAAGAAGATTAGCTTTAAAAAAATATAAAAAGCAATTGAAATGTTTAGTGTTAAACTGAATGTGATATAACTTTTAGTGCCATGCATCAGCCTATACACTCTTAAAAATAACGGTTCTAAAATGGCGCTTTAGTGGGTGTGCAGTTCTTCATAGAGCCATTACCGATCCTGTGCATGTCGTGTAAGGTCTCTGGGCTTGTAGCATGTCGATAAAGATGACATCTTCTTAATACATAATTCGCCTGCCTCCTCACTCACTCACTCAGTCGCCTTCTGCGCAGCTGCCCGATAAACCTTACGAGACCGACATCGCGGCAGGCCGCAAAAATTCAAAGAGAAAAGCGACTTCGATTAAAGCTGGAGGCCTAATTACGCATTCTGATTTAATTACGCATTCATTCAATACGCCTATATCAGGTTTGTGGTGCTTATACTTATTACTATTCCATATTGTACTGGAACATTCATCATTCAATATTATACTATAGGCCTGGAAACTTCATCAACTAACAGTACAAGTCTGTACAGTAACGAGTAAAGCGGACTACAATCATTACAAAACAACTTCTTCGTTACTTATCATTTGTTCTTCATACACTGCTGACACAAACTCGTGCCCGTTTCATCTTACGTTGTCGAAGCGGGCTCCTTGTCTAGTCTTCAATGAACAGACGGCTGCCTGCAACAGATCAAGAAAACGTGAACTTAGCCTGTGCTGTTAGTCCTTCGAAAATCTTAAATCCAGTTGTATTGCACAAATCTGTCACCAGGGGCCTCATGTATAAACGGTGCATACGCACAGAAATGTTGCGTACAAACGTTTCCACGCTCAAATCGCGATGTATAAAACCTAAACTTGGCGTAAAGCCACGCACATTTCCACGGTAACTCATTCCTTGGCGTACGCAATTTATCCGCCCGGTTTTGCAGACTGGCGGCACCCAGCGTCAAAGCAGTGCTACTGTTCCTGTGTGATCACCCTTTCATTCTTAAATCCACATTCCTGGCGTGGCTTTATAAATACACTGAAACTAACTACATATTGTTTATTAGTGTAATGCATCTGATTGTAATTAACCTGCAGCAATATAATGGTCCAGGGAATAGCCATAGTATTCCAAATACCATAACTGCTTTAGCGTTGTAACTCTCACTGCATCTTCTTCTTCTTTCAGCTGCTCCCATTAAGGGTTGCCACAGCAGATCATCTTTTTCCACATTACTCTCACTGCACCACTCGGAGTATTTATATCACTGTATCTGAGTGTGGAATCACAGCAGCAGCTGATTGGAAAGAGAATTATCGGTACACAGCATGAAGCAGACGCTGCCTGAGCCACAGCAAACGCTTTAGTCCCTGTACGGACCTCGCGTTTCAGAAACAGTTTCATCCCAAGAACTCTAAACACACTAAATCAGTCCATCAAGTGCTCCTTGTAGAAATGTTTACTTATAAGTACAATTACCCCACTGTAAACTTGCACTACAGTTATAATATTGCACAACCTGCGCCACTTTATAAAGCACGTATTTACATGTGATGACGCTATTCATTTCTAAGACGAAATGCAGCAAAACATGTTGATTATATTATACAGATAAAACTTTAACTTCATTTAAATAATCTGTATTGTAAATAATTAAACATGTGAGGACACGGTGCCGCAGCGCTAGCTAGTTCAGTAATTGTTCCTGCCTTGCGCTGTATTCTTGCTGGTGCTGACGCGACACTGGAAAGATAGACGGATAGAATAATTAAACACGTACTACGAAGATATTTCAATGTTCCTTAAAAGTTTTGAAGAATCGAAGTTCTAAGCTTACAGATGGCTTCACGTCTATTACATAGCTTATTGTGTGGCGATTGACTTTTTGGAGAAAGAAAAGTAAGGACAGGAATTGGAGGTTAGTAGGTTTGAAAGAGACAGTACTGCTGTGATAAATTATTTAATTGAAGGTCGCGCATGGCGCAGCAAGCCTCTTGCGTGAGACATGAACAAGCACTGCGCCACCGTGTTCCCATGTTTAATAACATGCTTTCATTCCTATCATCATGAAAAAGATATCACGTATACATCTCAGTATTTTAATTATTCAGAGAGCTGTAATATCAAGAATGTAATGGATTATGTGTCCTGTCGGAGAAAGAGAAAGCCCGTTTAAAAAGCAGGTAGTGATTCACACACAGAGCACAAAGAAGATCAAATACAGAACAAAGCATTTAACATGCCACTTTAGTTACAATAGGATTTGAGAAACTAGTAAATTAAACGATTTTAAGATGAACTTTATGATGTTCTACTTTAATGGCAAAATAAACTACATGATTAAAGTGGAAATTTCGAGATTAAAGTTGACATTTCGTGCTTTTTTCCCCACTGTGTGCCTATGTTTTTTGTTTGTACCCTAATACGCTTTCATATGACACTCAGACGGTGGGCTACGACTCGCCTCTTCACGCCGACTTTGATATGTGATTTCTTTTTTATTTCGGGCACCGTGCGACTTTGTGAATTTGATCTTTCGAGTTTTTCCGACACACTGTCACTCGATCAGCTTCCTTTTGTTGATTATACCACTGTTTAAACCAACAAATAGTACGTTTTTCCTTTGCCTCCACTTGGTATTCGCTGAAATTCTTATATTGTCCCCCGTGCTTTTCCCATTGTCTTTTCACAGAAGGCTATTTATATTGATTTGCATATTCAAAGAGGCGTAATTCTGGGAGGAGTTGGGGCGGGACAGAAGGCGCGTGCACGTGCGTTACTTTTCACGCTGATCGGGATTTATGTAGTGGAAGAACGTGAAAGTATGCGTGCGCACAGATTCCTGCATCTGGATTTTTCTGTGCGTACGCACAATCCCGCTTTTGTGCTTACGCCATGTTATAGTGTGAGTTCTACGCACGGCGTTATACATGAGGCCCCTGGTGATTTATGGACTGTTACGGACTGAAATAAAATGAAGTTTGGTTTTTGTTCTGGATCCTTAAGGCGGACGGTTCTCTTAAAAACCCCAAAGGTTCCCCTGTGCCATCAAGAACCACTTTGGCACCTTTACATTTAAGCGTGTTGGTGCTGCTTATAGTCCTGAGACTCTGTTGTGTAAAATATTCAGAATCTTTCTTGAATTTGTCTGCCCTCCTTTATTTTGATTTATTTATCTTATGAGCACATGCTGTAGTGAACGTTCTGTTCTGTTCCGTTCGTTCTTACGTGTTGCCACCCCACGCCAGTTTGATCACCACGACCTCTGCTTGGCTTTGCGCTCGCGTGTAGGACGAAGTTCTCTTTGCTCAGGTCTGCTGTTCTGCACCCTCTGGCGTATAAATCGAAAATGCCGTGGGATTTGTTGTTTTCTGTTTTAATCACAATGACACCGCGAAAATCCAATGGCCAACCCCCGGGCTACTGTGACACCACCGTGCTGAGAAGTGTGGGCTCTGCCTTGACAGGCGGCCATGCGGCTCGTCTTGATTTCGCCAACACGCAGGAGTGACGCTTGGCATCATGTTGTTCGACGTGCCCGCTGGACTCCGGGACGTGCACAGCCGCCTCACTGGATTTCACGTGGGGGTGACTCAGCCAAGTGACCGCGGACACCTCGGAGCGGGTCGGTGTGTGTATGTGTGTGTGTGGTGGGGGGGTTATGGACTTACGCACACTGCGGTCAAACTCACGTTCTTCCCATTCATCGCGGGACTACAGAAAACCTCCAGAAGGCACGGGAGGTTGATGCCCAACTCAAGGTATCTCAGTTAATAGTGGCACTAATCGGGGTGCCAAGGATCCTGTGGGAGGAAACATCTATTCGCCTGCGGGAGGTGCCACCTCCCCAGCTGTGGAAAGACGCTTGTGCCGGCGTCCTGTGTGCTGTCACTTGAACCGGCGCTGAGGCACTCAGGCTGTACGATTACATTAGTCCAGTGCCCCCTCATCTTGTCATTCTTCCCAGAGGTCCACCTGAGCACTCCGTCATGGAATGCCAAGTGATTATCGGTGGGTGGCAAGGGAGGGGATGGTGGCAATATGGGGTCACCTGTCTCTACTTACCACTTTCTCTTTTACTCAGAATTCAAGACAGCAGGGTGGCACAGGGAATAGCAAGAGTTCTGGGTTTGAACCCAACGTACCATGAGATACAGTACTAGCAAAATAATTAAAATATAACAACAATGTTTTGGTTTGCTAGTCGACACATCACAGCTAAAGTTCTTTAGCTACCTGTGGGCTTCCAGACCCTTTTATCTGCATCTCCGAATATTCAAACTCCAGCTGCAACTGACCAAACCCTGCAATTTAAACTTGATTTGTTTTTTTTATATGCTTTTAAAGAAGTCAAGATGTTGCCGCTTCAGTCTGAACTCTGCAAAGCCAAACGCGGCCTTTTGATCTGCCAACTGAATCCCAGTCTGGGCACCATCTGGGTGGAGCATGGCATGTTCTCCCCAGGGCTGTGGGGGATTTCTCCTTCCCATCTTAAAGATGTGCTGGTTAACTGGTGAACTGAAATTGTCCCCATGTGAGACGAGGTGTGCGGGTGCCATGCTATGGACTGGCACCAACTGGGACCAGGAAAGGCTCTGGAATATCCCACCCTGAAATGGGTATGCCAGTTTAGGTAGATAGAAATTTAAGAATAGTAGGCAGGATAGATAGATAGATAGATAGATAGATAGATAGATAGATAGATAGATAGATAGATAGATAGATAGAAAGAAATTTAAGAATAGTAGGCAGGATAGATAGATAGATAGATAGATAGATAGATAGATAGAAATATAAGAATAGTAGGCAGGATAGATAGATAGATAGATAGATAGATAGATAGATAGATAGATAGATAGATAGATAGATAGATAGATAGATAATTTCAGTATATGTCAATTTATTTATATAGCACATTTAAAACAACATAGTAATGCTGTGGCCAAAGTGCTTTACAATAATAGAATAAAAGAAAAACAAACAAATAACATAAATAGAAATAAAATATATGAACATAAAATAAGATACATAATAAATAGAATTGTTATATAATCACAAAGAGGAAATCATCAGTATTACTGAAGGTCACGGACTGAGTCGGGCGGCACGGTGGCGCAGTGGGTAGCGCTGCTGCCTCGCAGTTGGGTGATCTGGAGACCTGGGTTCGCTTCCCGGGTCCTCCCTGCGTGGAGTTTGCATGTTCTCCCCGTGTCTGTGTGGGTTTCCTCCGGGCGCTCCGGTTTCCTCCCACAGTCCAAAGACATGCAGGTTAGGTGGATTGGCGATTCTAAATTGGCCCTAGTGTGTGCTTGGTGTGTGGGTGTGTTTGTGTGTGTCCTGCGGTGGGTTGGCACCCTGCCTGGGATTGGTTCCTGCCTTGTGCCCTGTGTTGGCTGGGATTGGCTCCAGCAGACCGCCGTCACCCTGTGTTTGGATTCAGCGGGTTGGACAATGGATGGATGGACGGAATGAGTCTTTACTCTCGTTTTGGATTGTAGACGACTCCTTTATCTGATGAGGTAAAGAGTTCCAGCAGCTGCACAAGCCCCTTCTGTCCCCCTTGGTACGAGGGACAACTAGAGACAGCTGACCAGAAGATCTAAGCACTCTGGATGGCTGGTGTAAAATACACAGTTCAGATAAATAGGCAGGAGCAAGCCCATGTAAAGATTTAAAAACTAGCAGCAAGATTTTAAAATCAATTTGAAAGCTGACAGGCAGCCAGTGTAAAGATGCTAAAGCAGGAGAAACAGAATCAGACTTTCTTGCCCCAATCAGAAAGCGAGCGACAGCATTTTGGACCAACTGTAACCTGTGTATCAGAGATTTGTTAATCCCAGAACACAGCGAGTTGCAGTAATCGAGGCGAGAAAAAAAAAAAAAAAAGTATAGTAGGCAGGATAACAGATAGATGGTATAAACACTATATTAGACAGATAATATGGCACCTTTCCTATCAAAAAGGGAGACAAGGCGGTTAGTATAAAGGAAAAACAGATACATACAAAGCCTTAAATAACCTCGCGCCAAACTACATCAGTGACCTTCTCCATCACTATGTGCCTGTCCGCCCACTAAGGTCCTCTGATTCTGGTAATCTTGTTGTGCCTCACACTAATCTACACTCCATGGGTGACAGGGCCTTCAGCTGTATAGCGCCCAGACTCTGGAATGACCTACCGAAATTAATCAGGTCAGCTGACTCCATGAAGTCTTTTAAAAAACAACTCCAAACTCATCTGTTCAGGAAGGCTTTGAGCTCTACTTGACTTTATTACCCTTCTATGTCAAGATGCTCATGTAACCTGTGTGTGTGTGTGAGACCATCAATTATGTTGTCTGTTAGGCTTTTTTTTCTCTGAATTTACTGTCTTAATCTTCTTTATTTATCTGGTTTGTACAATGCTATATACTGTATACCGTGCCGTTCTATCTTAAACTCTGTGAAGTGCCTTGAGCATGGGAAAGGCGCTATATAAATAAAATGTATTATTATTATTACATAGACAAGAAAGGCACTGCATTAGATGGACTGTCTATCTATTGATAGTTTACCTAATGCAGTGCCTTGCTTGTCTGTCTGTCTATCTATTGATACATAGCGTGGCAGCAAGGGGAAACTCCAGCTGCTCCGACCCCAACAGGCACAGTGCAAAGTGAAGCACAACACAGTTTATTCTTCCTCGTGGGAACTGCTTGCCCTCCTTCCAAATGTTACAGCACAGCTCTAAAGCACAGTCCCATACACACAACAGTTGGCTTTCTTCATTCCACCGCCACTCCCTCTCAGGCAAACTCTGTCCTCTTTTCCTCCTAATGGAGTGAGGTGGCTCCTTTTAAGCAGGTCCTTGGAGTACTCGAGGTGGCTCATCAGCGTTACCTGAAATCACTCCCAGGTGTGGTGGAAGTCCACTGTAGGGCTCTGCAGCTCCCCCTGGTGGCCCCCACTTTACCCAACAGCACCCTACCAAACTCCAACTCCCAGTGTGTCCTGCAGGAATCCATGGTGCTACAGTTGCCCAGGAGGGTTGTCCTCCAGCATCCTGAGGAAGGCAGTGCCCTGTGGATTCTCTCTCCATGGGTCCTTCCATCCAGCTGGCGTCCCAGACGGGTAATGGATGTGGCCACCCGTCACAATAGACAGTCTGTCTAATATAGTGGCTATTCACATAGATAGATAGAAATTTTAGTATAGTAGGCAGGATAGATAGATAGATAGATAGATAGATAGATAGATAGATAGATATTTTAGTATAGTAGGCAGGATAGATAAATATATAGATATTAATTTAGTGTAGTCGACAAGCTAGATCGATAGATATTAATTTAGTGTAGTTGGTAGGATAAGAGATAGAAATTTAGTGTAGTCGGCAGGATAAGAGATATTTTAGTATAGTAGGCAGGATAGACAAATAGATACTAATTTAGTGTAGTTGGTAGGATAAGAGATAGATAAAAATTCAGTGCAGTCGGCAGGATAAGATAAATATTTTAGTATAGTAGGCAAGATAGACAGGCATGAATTTCAGTATAGTAGGTAGGATAACAGATAGACGGGATGAACCCTATACTAGACAGATGGTTGAAAAGGCTCTAATATAGTAACTTTCCTATTTATAAGAAAGGAGACAAGGTGGTTAGTGGTTTCATCCCCTGGTACAAAGGGAGAATAGATGAAAGAAAGTCTATCTAATATAGTGGCTATCTTGAACAAACAGACAGATGGTTTTTCTGTTGTGTTTTCTTACCCCTAAATACTGATATATCAAAATATCCTCTTAGTGGAAAGCTAAGCTCTACCATACTGCCCGATTTCAGCTTTTTAGCTATTAAAGGGACATCGTGTTTTTGGGCGAGCGAGTCAGTTACATCTGCATTATATAGACACACACACACACAGTAGACCGAGTTGCCCATGTATCGGGTCCATCGGCCTTGTAGCTCGTGGCATCTTCTTCGGCCTCGCAAACAGCACACAGTTGTCTGGTCACCGAGTCCACAAGACACTGGATCCATCATTGAGGAACGTTGTACCACGAGGAAATGACTGTATTGTGCAGAATGGACAGCTGTACAGTCCTCCTTCTCACCTCAAGGATACTCAATTCAGTGGAGCTCCAGGGACTGAAGCAGTGAAAAATCAATGTCATGTTCAGGGATGAGTGTCCCGTGGCCTTCTGCATTACTATGCTGGATGTGGTCATCTGAGCGTGGATAAGCTGTAGCCATGAAGGGATGAACTCAGTCACTAATGATGTTCAAATCCACCTTGCTGGTAAGGCGTTCTTCAGTGGCTATCGGGGTCTTAACATCTGCCATATCATCCCATAGTGTCAGCACTGGCATGAAATCATGAGGTCTCCATGGACTTATGTTGCTTGTGCCAATTTCTGATACTTCCATCACCATAAAGTAGCTGAACATTTTTTTTTGCCACTCCTGTGGTCCAGTTTGAGTGCTTCTGTGCCCACTCGAGATAGGCCTGCACACATCCTGGTCTCAGCTGTTGTAGTTCTTTTAAAACAAAACTCTCATAAGGTGGTGCATTCTGCTCTCCAATGTAACTTTCCTGGTTGTGTCCCACCCGTTTGTTCATATGCAAGACTGTCACCATTCCACTTTGACCTTTCTAATCCACAAGCTACTTTCATCCCACAGGACCAACTACCCTTAGTAGTTTTTTAGCTTTTCACAAAACTCTCAGTAGACCCTTGGACACCCCCGTTTGTGAGATGCTAGGACTGACACCCCAAGTGCCAACTGAGATGCCGCATTCAAAGTCACTAGAGTCAATAGTTTCACCCACTAAATGTTCAAACTGAACGCTGAAACCCAACACGCTGTTCTGCCCCATTTATACCACACACCACCATCTGATGACGTATGACGTGTGGGAAGGTAGAATTTGCATATATGGAGTCATTAGTGTCATGTGTGCAGAGGATGGTGAAATACAATTAGCACGTAGAAGTACTTCACTTCTACACTTCTATTGAATGAAAGAGACCCGAGGAGTCACAAACACCTGGGATGCCAATTGTCCCAAACATTATGGTTCCCTGAAATTGTGAGGGGTCAGGTGAGGTCAGGTTGGGGAACATGAAGTGGAACAGCAAGTTGCTGCATCTACCACACGCTGAAACACTTCGGGATCCCTGTTAGCCACCCCCCAGGCAGACATGCGGTGCAGTCCCACCGTCCGGAAATGACCCTCTATCTGCCTCAGTTAGGTGTTACGTGAGCGACCCCCTTCGTCTTGTCCAGCCACTCAGGTCCTCAACAATAAGGACTCTGCCAGCCGAGTCACCCTCAGGAAATCGTGCCACACGGCCGTAGTGCCGTAACTGAAGATCCCTCACAATGCAGGTAATGTGCCTCATTCAGGACTCTGTGAGCAACACAAAGTCAAACCAGCCACCCATGCTGACCCATGCCACCCTTGAACCAGACTTGAACAGCCACACGTGACTACTGCACTCTGAATTTGGAACCCAAGGGTAGAGGTGTCCTCGTATGCAATGCCTGTGCTCTCAGTCTCATTGCCTCTCATGGCATTGTTTGGAGTGCCCTGCATGGTGCCAAGTACAGATGGAAGGTGTGGAGACTACAAATTTTATGTATACCTGCTGATAGTGATCTTCATGTAGTCAATGGAGGCTCTGATCGGGGCACTCGAGAGACTGAGTGAGGTGTCTAAAGAGTGTCTGGGCTTGCGAGTGTCCTGATAAAAACCAACATCCAGGCCTTTAATGACCTCTTGAGCATGGCCATCAGCAGTGTGTCCATCTGCGGAGATAGTGTCGACCTCGTCGAGAGGTTTACTTACCTTGGCAGAGACATTCATGTCTCTGGTGACTCTTCCTATGAAGCCAGTAGCTGGATTGGGAGAGCAATGGGGGTCATGGGGTCGCTGGAAAGGGGTGTGTGGCAGTCCCGATATCTATGCAAAAGGGCGAAGGTCCAAGTCTTTAGAGTCCTGGTGCTTCCTGTCTGGCTATATGGTTGCGAGACATGGACGCTATCCAGTGACCTGAGAGGAAGACTGGACTCCTTCAGTACTGTGGGTACCGATGGTTTGACTTTGTGTTGTTCATGGAGTCCCGTATGAGGCACATGACCTGCATTGTGAGGAAGCGTCAATTACGGCACTACGGCTATGTGGCGCGTTTCCCCCCCCGAGGGTGATCCAGCTCACAGGATCTTCATTGTTGAGGACTCGAGTGGCTGGACCAGGCCAAAGGGACGCCCACCTAACTCCTGGCTGCGGCAGACAGAGGGTCATTTCCAGAGGGTGAAACTGGAATGCGTGTCTACCTGTGGGGTGGCCAACCAGGATCCCAAAGTGTGGCGGGTGTGATAAACGTGCTGTACCAGTGCATGTTCCTCAACCTGACCTGACCTTAACCCCCCCACCTCTCACAAATTTAGGGCAACTGCCTGCGGGGAGGCCAACCAGGACCCCAAGCTGTTTCGTTGTGTGGAGGGTGCGGCAACGCACTGTACTGGCGGAGTGGTGGCTCGGAGGCTCGGGATCTGTACTGGCAATCGGAAGGTTGCCGGTTCAAATCCCATAAATGCCAATAGGGACTCTGCTCTGTTGGGCCCTTAACCTGCAATTGCTGAGCACTTTGAGTAGTGAGAAAAGCGCAATATAAATGCAAAGAATTATTATTATAAGTACTGGTGCCTGCTCCCCAACTGGAGCTGACCTGCTGATAGCAGCCATTGCTGTGTACAGAACGCCTGGCGTGATTACACTGTACTAATAATGCACTCAGGTCACCATTTAATCAACTGAACTAAACATTTTTGTCCATATTGCATCCACTGACTCAGGTTTTGCTGCTGAAAGCCGTGCTGAATGTCTTATGGTGTTCTGCGCTGAAATCCAACACCAGCCCCATTCTCACTTTGTTTTCCCCTCTGCGTGCTTTTGTGTACCACTTTGCGACTGCGCTCCCTCGTGAATGGCACCATTTAGAAACATCGATAGAGCGATCTAGATTACACTTGTGCCCTTCAACTGGGATCCCGTCAACGCTCTTTTGCTGCGTCTTTTTTCGGCCATCTATAATTTAGAGCGGGCTCTGTAGCCACACACACACACAAATGTCTGAACTCGGAGTATTCATTATATATTTCTGTATGCCTGTTAGGCTTTCCCCCCATCATTTTCATCATCACAGGAACATAAAAACGCCAGCTTAAAGTGAATAAAACACAAAAATGCAAGCCATGCCTTCGCTCAAGAATGAATTATGAATTGTAGTTTTGAATTTTTTGCAGATGATTATTATAAAGTTAACTTGTGATGCCCATTCCTCTGACCCAATGAACTCCTACATTTAACTACTGGCATCAAGAAAGCATCTACTTATTAACAGCACCATTTATTAGATGGCACTTTTTCCTTACATAATTGCGTAAAGTGTCCCAAACTCTGCTAAAAATTAATATCTAGCTATGGTATTATATTTACTTACAAACTGCATACAGTGGTGTGAAAAACTATTTGCCCCCTTCCTGATTTCTTATTCTTTTGCATGTTTGTCACACAAAATGTTTCTGATCATCAAACACATTTAACCATTAGTCAAATATAACACAAGTAAACACAAAATGCAGTTTTTAAATGATGGTGTTTATTATTTAGGGAGAAAAAAAATCCAAACCTACATGGCCCTGTGTGAAAAAGTAATTGCCCCTTGTTAAAAAATAACCTAACTGTGGTGTATCACACCTGAGTTCAATTTCCGTAGCCACCCCCAGGCCTGATTACTGCCACACCTGTTTCAATCAAGAAATCACTTAAATAGGAGCTGCCTGACACAGAGAAGTAGACCAGAAGCACCTCAAAAGCTAGACATCATGCCAAGATCCAAAGAAATTCGGGAACAAATGAGAACAGAAGTAATTGAGATCTATCAGTCTGGTAAAGGTTATAAAGCCATTTCTAAAGCTTTGGGACTCCAGCGAACCACAGTGAGAGCCATTATCCACAAATGGCAAAAACATGGAACAGTGGTGAACCTTCCCAGGAGTGGCCGGCCGACCAAAATTACCCCAAGAGCGCAGAGACGACTCATCCGAGAGGTCACAAAAGACCCCAGGACAACGTCTAAAGAACTGCAGGCCTCACTTGCCTCAATTAAGGTCAGTGTTCACGACTCCACCATAAGAAAGAGACTCGGCAAAAACGGCCTGCATGGCAGATGTCCAAGACGCAAACCACTGTTAAGCAAAAAGAACATTAGGGCTCATCTCAATTTTGCTAAGAAACATCTCAATGATTGCCAAGACTTTTGGGAAAATACCTTGTGGACTGATGAGACAAAAGTTGAACTTTTTGGAAGGCAAATGTCCCGTTACATCTGGCGTAAAAGGAACACAGCATTTCAGAAAAAGAACATCATACCAACAGTAAAATATGGTGGTGGTAGTGTGATGGTCTGGGGTTGTTTTGCTGCTTCAGGACCTGGAAGGCTTGCTGTGATAGATGGAACCATGAATTCTACTGTCTACCAAAAAATCCTGAAGGAGAATGTCCGGCCATCTGTTCGTCAACTCAAGCTGAAGCGATCTTGGGTGCTGCAACAGGACAATGACCCAAAACACACCAGCAAATCCACCTCTGAATGGCTGAAGAAAAACAAAATGAAGACTTTGGAGTGGCCTAGTCAAAGTCCTGACCTGAATCCAATTGAGATGCTATGGCATGACCTTAAAAAGGCGGTTCATGCTAGAAAACCCTCAAATAAAGCTGAATTACAACAATTTTGCAAAGATGAGTGGGCCAAAATTCCTCCAGAGCGCTGTAAAAGACTCATTGCAAGTTATCGCAAACGCTTGATTGCAGTTATTGCTGCTAAGGGTGGCCCAACCAGTTATTAGGTTCAGGGGGCAATTACTTTTTCACACAGGGCCATGTAGGTTTGGATTTTTTTTTCTCCCTAAATAATAAAAACCACCATTTACAAACTGCATTTTGTGTTTACTTGTGTTATATTTGACTAATGGTTAAATGTGTTTGATGATCAGAAACATTTTGTGTGACAAACATGCAAAAGAATAAGAAATCAGGAAGGGGGCAAATAATTTTTCACACCACTGTATTTTTCAGAGGCCTAATGAAGCCCCCAGGGGGGCGAGCCCACCACAGTTGGTACCAGTCCCAAGCACAGATAAATACAGAAGGTCAGTGTCAAGAAGGGCATCCGGTTGTAAAACTTTTGCCAAAAATATTATCAGCTTTGGAACAGGTAGGCACAACACACAGGAGGGTCTCGCCTGACCCCCTATGGAAATTGAGTGAGGGCCACCAGGCCAAGAGCCGGGAATGGCTAAAAATGTCAGGCCAGAAGAAGACGATGACAGGAGAGTGAAAAGAAAAGAGTAAGAGTGGGGACACTGAATGTTAGGACAATGACCGGGAAAGGAAGGGAACTGGCAAATTTTATGGAAAGGAGGAAAAGTGGGAGTGTTGTGGGCAAGGTTATTAAAGTAAACAAAAACTAAAATCAAAACTGAAATTATTAAACATTTTCGTAAACTGAAATAAAATTAAAACTGAAATGAAAAACTAAAACTAAACTATTAAAGTCGCTGGAAAGACTAACTGAAATAAAATAATTTACTAAAATATGTTTAGTTTTCGTTTATGAATGAATATTCTTGCCGTTAGAGTTAAAAAAACTTACAAGGGTTAAAAACTAAAACAGAAAGTCATCCACCATGAGCCGTCCCCGCACATATTCATCCCTTGAACGGTCGCTGGAGACGGAGGGCGGCTGTTCACACAGCATTTGCGATGACAGAGCAGGCCGAGTGCGGGTGCGTAAAGCGTATGAAATAGAAAGCAATTTGCGTGCCGCCTTTCTTTGTGCTTCTTTCATATCAATATGTAATTCAAACGGCTGAAATCAGAATGTGCTGGTCAACAAAAACTTTACCGTATGGACCGAAAAAATCACGAGTGAGTGACGTTTCAGTTTATTTCTCAGGTGACTGCTTTTTGTTGACAGCAATTCACCTGCCACTTCGCACAGGAGAAATCGTTTTTACTTTCTCATATACAAAAGTATAGAGAAAGTATAGTAATCATGAAAAAATTTGACCTCGATATTTTGATGAATCTTGACGTTATAGACCTCCCACAGTCCAAAAATACTATTTTTTGGAAGTGTGCGTGTGTGTGTGTGTATAAACATGATAACTCAAAAACGCAACTAGATAGATGGATGAAATTCGGCATGTGGTTGTTACACCACAATTGTAGATCTGTATTAACTTTTGGGCCAAATCCATCCCAGAAGTGGTACTTTACCTGAACAAATATGATTTTTTTTTTTTAATTTATGCAGCTGCAGAGTCCAATTTATTTAACATTACTTTTATAATAATTGTTTAATATATTATTAATTTGATTTGTTGGTAATGGCTCCTTAATGTACATAATATAAAAATATAATCATTGTCTTGCGGTTTACTCCTCAAATATCCATATCTGAGTATACAAGAAAGTCGAGGGGAGAGCACTCCTGATTTTTGAAAAGTTAATGGCACTGATCGAGAGACTGACTAGATCATCATACAAGATCAGCATATTGTTGCTGACCAATCACTTTTGCTTTAAAAACATTGTTTAACAACGAAGCGATACAAAGGTAGAGAGTCCGACAAGTGATGAAAAACTAGACATACTAATGGGTTTTGTATTTATTTTATAATTTATTAATTTATCTTTTTTAGTTCATATTCACAACTCAAAATACCTGATATTGTGAAAGTAATCCATTAGCAGAATTATTATTTTAAAATATTTGTCTCCCTTTTTCAATGTTTCTCTCTCTCTTGCAAAATAGATAGTTGAAATATCATATTCTTTTTGTTCTTAACATCAGCCATATCTTAATACATAATTCGCCTGCCTCCTCACTCACTCACTCACGTCCGTCCGAAGCCGAATGCGCAGTCACCTTCTGCACAGCTGCCCGAAAAACCTTACGAGGCCGACATCCAACCCCAACATTGCGGCAGGCGGCAGATTTACGGACGCAAAAATTCAAAGAGAAAGGCGACTTCGATTAAAGCTCTAGAGGACTGAAAGGCGATTTCGACTACAGCTCGAGGCCTAATTACGCATTCTGATTCAATTACGCTTTCATTCAATACACCTATATCAGGTTTGTGGTGCTTATACTTACAGTGGAACCTCGGTTCACGAACGCCTCGGTACACGAACAACTCGGTTTACGACCAAAAAGTTCGCCAAACTTTTGCCTCGGTTCACGACCACATACTCGGTATACGAACAAGCCAGTTTCCCTTTCATTATGTGCGCGCTGATGATTTCCGCACGTGTTGCATTGTTCTCGGTCAGATGTGAACTGCTGCAATGTAAGAGAGAGAGAGCAGGCAGGCTCGTGTGCTGATGAGAGAGAGAGAGAGAGAGAGAGAGCGCATACAGCTGAGAGCGAGCCTGTATGTGCAGCTGAGCAGGGAGCCTGGGTGTTTGTCAGTGTTATTCTATGTTTTTACATTAGTTTACTATTACACTGTGCATTCTATGGTGTAATTATATTTGTGCTTAAAAATATTTAAATATATTTACATACAGTTCGTACAGTCTGGAACAGATTAATTGTATTTACATACAATCCTATGGGGGAAATTGCTTCGGTTCACGACCAATTCGGTTTACGACCAGAGGTTTGGAACGAATTATGGTCGTAAACTGAGGTTCCACTGTATTGCTATTCCATATTGTACTGGAACATTCATCATTCAATATTATAGTATAGGCGTGGAAAATTCATCAACTAACAGTACAAGCCTGTACAGTAATGGGTAAAGCGGACTACAATCATTACAAAACAACTTCTTCGTTACTTATCATTTGTTCTTCATACACTGCTGACACAAACTCGTGCCTGTTTCATCTTACGTTGTCGAAACGGGCTCTTTGTCTAGTCATACATATTGCATACCAGGGAGTTTTCCTGCCATACATTCAAACCTGCTGCGGTAGGCTCCAGGTTTCCGGTGATCCTGACCTGGATAAACAGGTTTAGATAATGTATATATTGTTCTTAATTTCAGACGCGGTCTCTGTTTTATGCCTGTCCGTATTCCTGTTTCCTACTCTTGCCCTGCTCATTATGGGTTCACTGTTCTTATGGTAGGCTATTCATGACTCACCACCTCTAACCTTCACACTACATGCTTGTTGTTTGTTTCCCTCAATACAGCTAGGTGGGGTCTGCACACTCATTCAAGTCTAAGAGCCCTGTTCTTCCTAAGCCCCTGTGATTTTCATGAGAAAATATTTTAAAAAATTATACAATTGTGTAAAATTATTCATATTCAGTATCTAGTTTTGATTATGCTCGTTTTTATCAGACAAAAAACAAAACCAGATAGTAAATCAGGCAGTGTAGTAAGCTTCCACTAACATTAAACTCCTATCCAAATCTATTAAGTGTATAGTTCTGTCTGATTGTGACATACAACCAACTCTGTAGGCGCTCTATGCCATAATTACTAAAACTAATATATATAAAAATAAAATTGAAATGTCTTTGTGAAATAAAAACTAAACTAAAACTACACGATAAAGGAAAACTAAAACTATACTGAATTTCCAAGTAAGGTCAGAAAAAATATAGAAATAAAAACTAATATAAAAAAAAGCAAAACTATAACAACCTTGGTTATGGGTCCAGGAAATGAGCTGAAAGAGGAACACAGGAAGAGACTTGGGAGGATTCTTCAAGTTGCCGATCATTTAGAAATGGTGCAGATATAACGGTATCCAAAAAACAGTGTGAATAGGAGGAGTGGTAGGGTGAGGAGTGTCAAGGGGGCCTCGGTGGGACTGTAGAGTGCTACGTCATGAGGAGCAGGAGAGAGAAATGACAACGAAAGAAGAGGACCGAGGACTGTCCAGGATATGTACAAGAGAGTGAGGACACAGGATAAAAGCAGTGCTGGGGTAACGGACAAGATCCCAGTTCATGTAGGTCTGCACCAGGGTGTCTTCCTGAATTCTAGCCTTTTGATTTGGTTATGGAGGTGCGATAAAAGACTAAGCTACCTGGTGCAGGCTCTGTGCCGAGGACATTGTGATGTGTAGTACCAGAAGAGAGGAAACTGGAAGAATGGAGAAGCAATTTGTAAGAGAGAACTAAAAAGATAAAAAAGGAAGAAGACAGAAAAATATGAGGATTAATGACAATCCATATTCAGAAATTAGTCTTCAAGGGGAGCTGAAAAGAGTGGGCAAGTTTAAATATTGAGGATCAGTGGTAGCCCAAGATGGACAATTAGATGCTGAGATAACCCAGAGTGCAGGGTGGATGGAACAATTGGAAGAAGACATCAGAAGGATGGAGAGACTGAAGAATTAAGGCAAATGTTAAAGAGAAGTTTTTTTTTTTTTTAAGACAGTGGTAAGACCAGCAATGAGGTGAGATATGGAGCGGAGACATGGACAATAAAGGGAGGGCAGGAGAAGTTGGGTGTTGCAGAAATGAGAAAGTAGAGATGGACATGTGGAGTTACTGAAAATGGACAGAATAAGAAATGAGACCATCAGAGATACAACAAAGGTAGGAGAGAGATCTAAGAAAGGACAGGAACATAGAGTGAATCAATTGTCCATTGAATGGAATGGACAAGTGATGAGCACAGACAATGAGTATGTAGGCAAAAAGGTGATGGCAATGGATGTCCAGGGGAAGAGAAAGCAAGGGAGGCCAAAGTAAAG
Source organism: Erpetoichthys calabaricus (assembly GCF_900747795.2). Classification (NCBI taxonomy): domain Eukaryota; kingdom Metazoa; phylum Chordata; class Cladistia; order Polypteriformes; family Polypteridae; genus Erpetoichthys; species Erpetoichthys calabaricus. Next base: position 13,639,525 of record NC_041405.2, read on the forward strand.
GTGGATGGATAAAATAAATGAAGATCTGAAGGAAAAGGGTCTCACTATGGAGAAGGAGCAGGTCCCAAGCTGCATGGAGAAGATTGATCAAGCAGCCGGACCCCCACAATCAGAGAGAAAAGATGAAGGGGAAGATGAAAAAGAAGATCTGTCAGCTGCCAAAACAGTTTCTAAATAGTATCCATTTATCATCAAACCTACCTAATCCAATTTAAGAAGATGAACCCCCTTAATAAAAGGATGAGTTTGTGTATCGGTCTGGTTGCTATGTCTGACATTCTAACAAGATAGCACAACATTTGTAGTAATGCATTTTATTCATACAAAATGTGTGTGATGCACCATCTGTTGGAATGGAAAATGCAATGCATTTTACTACTACATGCATTACAAAATACACCGCAAAAGATGGAGCACTACAAGTATTAATACAGAGATCTACCTATACACTGATTAGACTGGAACCCGTCAGAGAGGTAGCACAACTAGTGGGTGTGTGTGTATATAAATTGTGAGCTGGGGGGCTGATTGCACCCCTACAGGTTAAAAAAAAACGCTGAAAGACTACCTTCACATTGCTCCCTTGCTTGCTTGGCTTACTTGCGGCCGATCTATTGTGCAATCCGAGCGGTACTTCGCAGAAGAGGATGTACTGGCTGTTGGGGAAGATCTCGACCCCCGTTTAAATATTGAACCTGAAGTGGCTGTTGGGGAAGTTCTCGAGCCCAGACTAGATATTGAACTCGATCTCTCCAGTGAGACCGAGGGTGACACCCCCCCCCCTCAGAGGAATTTTGTGTGCTTGCAGCATGCTGATAGCTCATTAGAATATGCATTTAAACAGGCTCGCTCTGCTAGTGACTCTTATTACCAAGAGCGTGCATCCAGGGGCTTAAAATCCCCGGACTTTCTTAAGAAAGATGGCTGGCTTTTTAGAGTGACATCAGATCATTTAGTCTGGGAATTTATTGAACAGTTAGTTGTACCTGAAGTACTTAGGGACATTCTTTTGCAATTAGCTCACTCTCACATCTTGGGTGGGCACTTGGGGACTGATAAGACTAGAGAATGTTTATCAAAACGATTTTATTGGCGGAATACGGGGAAAGATGTTGTCCTGATTGTCAAATCGTCTCTGCTTATAAACCTCCTCGGGCTCCTCTCTGTCCTATGCCTATTTTGGAAGTCCCTTTCCAACGGGTGGGATTAGATATAGTAGGCCCTCTGCCGAAGACTAAAAATGGGTATCAATATATGCTGGTGTTGGTTGACTACGCAATGTGGCTGTTTTGAAAAAAGCCAATTCCTCCACTGTAGCCAAAGCTTTGTGTGAGATTTTTACTCGTATTGGCATCCCTAGAGAAATTTTAACTGATCAGGGCACACCTTTTACTTCTCACGTGAGGAAACAATTGTGTGACAGCTTTGCTATTAAGAAATTGAGTACCACTGTTTACCATCCACAGACGAATGGTTTGACTGAACGATTTAACAAAACTTTAAAACAGATAATCAGGCGAGTTACTCATGATGATCCGACGTCTTGGGACTCTGTCCAGCCTTTTATTATGTTTGCGGTGCGAGCATCACCGCAGGCATCCACTGGCTTGAGTCCATTTGAATTTTTTGGCAGGAGTCTGCGAGGCGTTTTGGATGTTGTACGAGAGGAATGGACAGGATTCGGGACAACAGCTCATGGGCCGAGCTTTGCAGATCGGGTAATTTTGTTGCAAGAAAGAATTTCTAAACTTTCTTCTACTGCTGTGGAGCATCAGCGACGTGAGCAGGAAACTCAGAAACGTCTTTATGATAGACGCTGTAAGCTTTGTGAATTTAAACCTGGCGATCGTGTTCTGGTACAGATTCCAACAGATCTGCACAAATTCCTAGCGAAATAGCAGGGCCCTGCCATTACTGAGGAACGTATGGGGCAGGTAAATTACAAGGTTAGAATACTGGGCCGGCACAAACCATTCCAGATTTTGCATGTTAATCTCTTGAAGGAATGGCATGACCCGCAAGGGGGGTAACACTTCTTTGGCTGCGGTCTCTCAGACCGATGTCATTGGTGACAGACTCGCAAAAGACAGTTGTTCTCTTTGATTGAACGGAACACTGATGTTTTTTCAGATTTTCCAGGCCGGACTAATCTTGCAGAACATAAATTCACTACTGCACCCGGTGTTAGGGTGCACATGGCCCATATCAGATTCCGGAAGCACGACGGAATATTATGCACGAGGAAGTCAAAAAGATGCTGGCATTGGGTGTAATTCGTGAAAGTAAAAGTGACTGGTGCAGTCCGGTCGTATTAGTCCCAAAGCAAGATGGATCAGTTCGCTTCTGTATCGATTCCAGGTGCTGGAATAAAGTCTTTAAATTTGATGCTTATCCAATGCCCTGTGTTGATGAGCTGTTGGAAAAACTGGGTCAGGCATCCTATATCTCCACAGTGGATCTCACAAAAGGTTACTGGCAGGTAGGTGCCTCTTGAGGCTGACAGTTGCAAAAAAAAAAAAAAAAACAGCATTTGCGACTCCTGATGGACTTTATGAATTTACTAGACTCCCATTTGGTCTTCATGGCGCGCCTCTAACTTTCCAGCGTATGATGGACTAGATCTTGCATCCTCATTCCAAATAGTCCGGGGCGTATCTTGATGATGTTGTGATTTTCTGTAATGATTGGCAAACATTTAGAATGTCTCCAGGCTGTCCTTGAAAGCTTAAGACAGGCTGGTTTAACAGCTAACCCCAAGAAGTATAAATTGGGTATGTCCGAGACTCATTATCTGGGCTACTCCATTGGCAGAGTTTTACTCCGAACTCAATTCAAAAAAGTGGAAGAGATGCTTGCTTATCCACGTCCAGAAACGCAGAAAACAAGTATGTGCCTTCATGGGGCTTGCAGGTTATTACAGAAGATTCATCCCCGATTTCGCAAATAGGGCTGCTCCTCTTTCAGATCTCACTAGAGGCAGGAAAAACTGCCGTTTTTTGGACAGATGGTTGTGAACGTACCTTTTGTGATTTGAAAACTGCTTTGTCTTCTTATCCAGTTCTGCGGAATCCCGATTTTTCCAAGGATTTTGTTCTACAGACAGATGCAAGTGCATTTGGTGTAGGTGCCGTCCTGTCCCAGGTTTTTGATGGGGAAGAGCACCCTATCACATTTTTGAGTAGGAAAGTGCTTCCTAGGGAGCGTAATTATTCGACTATTGAGAAAGAATGATTGCCAATAAAATGTGCTGTGGCAGCACTTCGTTATTAGTTATGGGGTCGAAATTTCACATTAGTGACAGATCATGCGCCACTTCAATGGTTATACCGGCAGAAGGAAACAAACTCATCTCATGAGATGGTTTTTGGGTTTGCAATCTTACAGTTTTACAGTGAAGCATTGGCCCGGCTCGGAACATATTAATGCTGATGTCCTGTCACGCTTGTTTGAGCCTGGTTTGGAATGTTGCTTGATTCACGACAAAAATGGGAATAAAGCTGAGGGAGGGGGTGTGAACTGGGGGGCTGATCACACCCCTACAGGTTAAAAAAACACTGAAAGACTACCTTCCTGTCGCACACTCCTTTGAAGAGGAAGATATGTTTGCATTCTTTTAATTGTGAGATAGAACTGTTCTCTATCTTGTCAAGGAGCACGTTTAAACTTTTGAAAAAGAGATGTTTGTAGGCGGCACGGTGGCGCAGTGGTAGCGCTGCTGCCTCGCCGGTAGGAGACCCGGGTTCACTTTCCGGGGCCTCCCTGCGTGGAGTTTGCATGTTCTCCTCATGTCTGCGTGGGTTTCCTCCCACTGCCCAAAGACATGCAGGTTCTAAATTGACCCTAGTGTGTGCATCCTGCGGTGAGTTGGCACCCTGCCCGGGATTGGTTCCTGCCTTGTGCCGGCTGGGATTGGCTCCAGCAGACCCCCCCCCCCCGTGACCCTGTGTTCAGATTCAGCGGGTTGGAAAATGGATGGACATGTTTGTTTGCAGTTCCTGTCTCTACAACCTCCTGTGTTTCTGTGCAAATCTGTGACCCAAGCGAACATATTTTTATATATATATACATATATATATATATATATATATATACATATATATATATATATATATATATATATATATATACACACACACACACACAGTACATACATACTGTGACAAGATGAGACTTTTTAGCCTGGGACGGACGACACAAAAGTATTCTCTGAAAAAGTCACAAGTCCCTCTAGATGAGACTTTGTGCCAACAGATTTAACCATGCCCGGGGCTGGAAATAAAAGACAAAGAGTAGATGACAAAGTAGATAGTTGTAAAGAATTCAAAAACGTTGGCACGATTTATAATCTCTAACTTGCTCCGCATGTGCAAGTACTAAAATTTGAAAGTCTCAAAAAAAATGATAGTAAATATCGCATTAGCACAAACGGAAATAACGGAACAGCGAAAAGAGATCGAATATATTGTTTGGATTCTAATTCGTGTTACCATCAGGGAAAAGGAGTGTTTCTTCCCAGTGAAGAGGCGTATCCATGAGAATTAAAAGTTTTGTTGTTTGGTGAAAGTGAAATCCACATATGTGAGTGGGAGAGATGTGAAGTGGCTGGAGCGCAGCGCAGGACGAGAGGTTGGCGAGCGAAGCCCCCCAGTATATATATATATAACGAAACGGCTGGTGTCTGTGCCTGGTAGTAATGTCATACGTCATCCACAAGAGGGCCGCAATGTCCAATTAACAAAAGGCAACAAGACTACAAAGAAAGTGAAATGCCAGGGCTAGCATATCACATTAAATGTTTCTAAATGCACAATCTGCGCAAAAGACAGGACTTGCCTTTTGATTTGAATGGCCACATTATTCCAATGGCGTTTTGCTATGCTAGTGAAGGAATATTTTGGGCAAAAATTAAAAAGTAAATAAATGCATTATGAAATGTAACACAAATAATGATATGCAAGTATAAATAATTAAGTGTGCCATAAAATGTTTTTTGTTGCTTAATTTGTAAAGTATTTAATTCTCTATTTGAGTAACGCCTCAAGCACCATGGATTAGACAGTGAAATGAAAACCGCCATTTTAACCAGTCAAAGTTGGGAGGTTGGGCTCTAGGGAGTGCTGTGTTCGGATTGGTGAATCTTTAGTACGCCATCCACAAATCGTTGGCCGTCACGTGTAACATTTATAGGTGGACACTGTACGCCAGATGCGGACTCTTGGGTAGATGGTGAATTCTGGGCCTTTTGAATTAAACTAGCTGCTTCATGCAGTAAATTCTGGCCAACCTTTTCTGAACTCCTCCACAGATGTGAGTGAATGTTTCACGGCTTGGCAATCCTGTGGCTCAGATGCATGTGCAAAGTTAGAGACTGTGACCATCAAACCAATCAAAACATTTGTACTTGACAGAGTCCACCCTTCTCAACTTAAAAGGTGAAAATGACAGCTTTTACGTCAAGCCACATTTCATGTTGCATGAATTAGAACTGAAGAAAAAAAAAATTAAAACCAAACAAAGGCATAAGCAACAAAAATTGCATAACAATTATGCTCACATCTCACTGTGCTTTTATTTATTTGTCATGTAGAACCTCTGGTCATGAACGTTTCCGAACACGTACACATCGGGTTACGATCAAAAAGTTAGCCAAAATTTCATATCTGTTCACGACCACATGCTCTGGTGGCAAACAAAACACTGGTGGCCAGTTTCCCTTTCGGTTCGTATGAGCCAATGATTTCCCATTTTCTTTTGTTTGCATATACAGGGTCTAACAAAAACGATGCACGTGTTCAGTCTCTCCTTGTACATCGTTAGCGGTCAGACATGCGTTCATGCACGGTGAACATTTTATGCTCTACAGTATTTCGTGAGTTTTTGCATTAATTGTGCAATTAACCATAGCCTCTAAGCAAGTGATGTCTTGTCCACCAGCTAAACTGCTAAAAACACCAGAAACCCCGGAAATAGAAGAAATCACAAGAGAGAAAACACCTGAAGGAGAACGTCCCTCCATCGAGGAGCCAAACTCTCCCTCAAAACTGTAACCTCCTCTCCACCCATGTAAGGTTAGTTTTCTTGGTTGTTTAGGGTTAGGTTTTGTATAAATTAAGGATTTTTCAAACTTTAATGGTTTTCCCCTGTGCTTAAAACTAAAAAAAAACGAGCAGTTTGTAAGGGTCTAGCACGAACTCTTGCAATGTTAGTTCTCTATTTAATGTTTTTACATTTAGTTTACTATTCCACTGTGCATTCTCTGGTATAATTAACTGTGCTTAAAAAAAAAAAAAAAATCTACAAAATATTTTCACACAGTTTGTACAGTCTGGAACAGATTAATCATATTTACATACAATCTGACGGGGAAATGACATTCGGGTCGTGACCAAATCAGGTTGCGTCCAGAGTTCTGGAATGAATTATGGACGTGACCAGAGGTACCACTGTATTTAAATTTTGATCACAATATTCCTCCAACAGACTGCAGCCTGAGGAGCCGTCGATGAGCCAGCAAGTTCATCTCACATCAAGCTGACAATCACCCATCTCTATGTAATGCAGGGGAGAAAACGGTTACCTCGGCATTAACATCTCTATTTATTACACAGCACTTTTACTAGACCATTGTCCAATCCTGCCAGCTGTATTACAAAAATCAATATCCTTCTACAGCATTACATTCACCAGCTGCAAATTTGCCTGGAAAGAAGTGGAACAATTTACAAACGGTGTCCATTTACCAAAGACACACAGAGAGAACATGCAAACTGCACACTGCCAATGCTCAGATTAGCGCTAACCACTGTACCACCACTCATCAAAAAAATGCCACGGGGCACTATAGCTACTTTCATTATCATGACTTGTGGAAAAATATTTGGTTAAAGCTGTAAAAAATAAAAACCTATGCCTTATATTTCAGTACTTTTCGTTCCAGATTCTGCCAAGGAAGTCTCTGGCTCATGTGACCTGGAGGCGTAGATGGAGTTCTGATGTGCATCACAAGTGCACCTCAATTGCCCGGTTGTCCATCAAGGCTGACATCTTTGGATTACTGCTCCTTGACCAGGACTGGATATAAACTGGCACCTAGAAATATAAATAGAATGGGAGACAATTCCAGGATAGCAGCTTTTATATGGATTTACTGGTTTTGGACATTGAGATCTAACACCATGAAGCCGAGGTCAAATGATCGGATTTTCACAAGTCTGTTAGGAGGCGACGACCCTTAAATGCTCAAGTGAATTTCCAGTGCACAATCATTTTTTCTTTTTTGCAAACAGACCTTACTTTGTTTAGATTTGAGTCTTAATTCTTTGCATTTATATAGCGCTTTTCTCACTACTTAAAGCGCCCAGCAATTGCAGGTTAAGGGCCTTGCTCAAGGGCCCAACAGAGCAGAGTCCCTATTGGCATTTACAGGATTTGAACCAGCAGCCTTCCGATTGCCAGTACGGATCCCTAAACTCAAAGTCTCCGTCCTCACCTTCCAAAATAAGCTTTTGACAAAGAAGAAAAAAAAAAGGAGTGGATGGATTTCCAAAGGCATTTTGGCAGTTAGCAGTCAGAATGTTAAAGCAGGGGTCGACAACGCCGGTCCTGGAGGACCACCGTGGCTGCAGGTTTTCATTCTCACCCTTTTCTTAATTAGTGACCTGTTTTTGCTGCTAATTAGCTTCTTTTGAATTAATTTTAATTGAATTGCTCTTGAAGACTCAGACCCCTTAATTGTTTCTTTATCCCTAATTAGCAGCCAAACAATAAGAAGATACAAAATGAGCCAAAACAACTTGTGTCCATCATACAATATCTGAAAATTAAGAACAATGAAGGTCTCAGGAATGTCAAATGCGCAGGTCCCCTAAACATTTTCCCAGTGCTCTTAGAAAGAGAAAATCAACAATTTCAGAAATATCTGCTAATGCAACATGACAGCAGCAACAACCCATGAAATTAAAGAACGAGTTTAATTAACGACAAGAACTGGCACCTCATTAAACAGCTGGTTGGAGTTTGACTCCCTGACTTAGTTGGTCTTCTGTTGGGTCCCTCACTTCACGTTTCATTTTGGTTTGGGTGCCATTTAAAGGAAAGAAATGAAGCAATTCAGAGGAACGATGAAGAAATTCAGGGGAACAAATCTTAAAGCAATTACAATGAAATCACAAGAAGTTAATTAGCAGCACAAACAGGGCACTCACTAAAAAAAATAGGGTTAAAATGAAAACCTGCAGCCACGGTGGTCCTCCAGGACCGGAGTTGGCGACCCTTGTGTTAAAGGCAATCTAAAAGTATGAGCTAATGTGCTGCTTGGGCCACCAGCAGCTTCAGGCCATGCTGAAGGAAGACATCTCTTCTTCAGCGCACCATCAAGTTTATTTTAAAATTTCCTCCAACTTCGAAAACTGTCCATAGTTGGAAAGTTTGCTGCCCATTAGGCAGACACATTCTCAGTATCGTAACATGCCAATGGCGGCCAGACCAAAGTGCACAAGCTGACTCCACCATCTTGTAACTCAGTAGCCATCCACCTTGCACTTGGCACCTAAAATACAAACATATACTGCAGTCTCAAGCATCAGGCCTCAAACCCTAACATCCATACTGAAATCACACGTTTCAGAAGTATTAATTTAATTTAGTTTACTTGTTTTATAGCACTCTTCATTGACGCTGGCCCAGAGCACTGCAACATGTATTAAATCCCAAAACGGACTTATTATTAGCTTATTGGGGTTGGCGATAAAACTACACTCCATTGTCCGAAACCAGTTTCTCAAATGTCCAATATACATTCATCATTGAAATCCAAACACCCGGGTGATTCCTGCACGTCAATCCCATCCACTCACTGGATTCTCACATTTCAGACCTGACAGAAGTCTCAGCCAAAGGTCTCATGTCTCAATAGGCCCAGCCAAATCTGGATTCTCGCATCTCGGACCCCAATATTTGGAGAAGTATCACATCAAAACCCTCCCTCCTTTAGAATCTCAATTTTGTACTGATTAATCACCATTACAGTGTCCCAACATAGATCTCAGTGTCCATTGGGTTTGAAGATACTATCTCAATGCTCATTAGTCTCATACATGAACATCTCAAAGACAGTCTCACATTTTAACTTTGGACCGTCTTAAGGTCTCTGAATTGACACTTCACATCTTTACCTAAAGTGTAAAGAATGGATGGACCGAGGCTGGGCCTTGTTTCCTCCAGCTCATTACTACTTTAGACCAGTGGCATCACAGACTTGCTCTTTTCAGGCGATTTATAGAAAAAACGCTGTTGCTTCACATTGATTTTTCTCAAAGCTTCCACTTAAGAGCACTTGTCGCAATTAATATATAGAAAAAGAGGATTGTTCCCTTTTTAAAAAATTACGCCTCAGTCGTAAGGATATGCCAGTCATCCTCATCTCAATTGAGATTCCACATCCTCTCCTGCTCATCCACTGAATGGCCGGCGTGCCCATCAGATTTCACAAAATGTCACCCCACCATGCGGTCCTCATCGAAACGGCTCATCTCATTTCAGTTCTCCACAGACTTGGCCCAGAAGCACAGATGCAACAAGACGTTCCATATGTTAGTTTCAAGCTTTCAAAAGATATGTGGTGAGAAGTCAAGCAAAATCACCCCTTTAACTGGCCAACTAAAAAGATGAGGCAACTCCGGCCCCTTCTTCAGGCAAGATGGAATACAGAAACTGGAGTTCCCTGTGTTTATATACACACACTAGGACAAGTAACAACATTGGTGAATCTTTAAGTGAGACATCTTAAATGTAAAAAATGAATAGACCTCTTCAGGCTAAGATTCATTTAGCAAGAGAGGAGAACCAAGTATGGTCAAGATCTTTGGATAAGATAACTGTCCAACAAAGTCTAAGTTTCTGATCAGTTTTTCAATACAATGTGGGTCTGTAGTCCGGTTGTCTGGGTCAGTCCGAGAGATGCAAACAATCCTCATACATGGCCATAAAGCCAGTGAATAATTGTTGTGAATTTCCCCTTGGGATTAATAAAGTATCTATCTAAAACTCGTCTCTATTCAAACCATGTTGTAATGCCGGGGTGGGCAAAGTCATTCCTGGAGGGCCGCAGGCTTTTGTTCCAACCCAATTACTTAATAATAATAATTCATTACATTTATATAGCGCTTTTCTCAGTACTCAAAGTGCTATCCACACAGGGAGGAACCGGGAAGTGAACCCACAATCTTCCACCGTCTCCTTACTGCAAAGCAGCAGCACTACCACTGTACTGTCTGGAATAAGAAGCTCTTATTGCTCAAGTAACACTTCTGCTTCATTTTAAATTGTCTCACTCAAGATTTTGAACCCTTATTGCTTATTTTAGTCTTAAACAGCAGTATTCTCAGTTTTTAATTGCTGCTCATTAGCAATATGATAGAAATGACAAAACAGACCAGATTTTCTCCATTTAGCTTGTTTCCATTTACACCTGTATGTATTTATCATGCACAATTGACTCTTTCCAAGTATTTAATTAAACCCAGTCAGTCATTATCCAACCCGCTATATCCTAACACAGGGTCACGGGGGCCTGCTGGAGCCAATCCCAGTCAGCACAGGGCGCAAGGCAGGAACAAATCCCCGGGCAGGGCGCCAGCCCATCGCACAGGAGGAAACCCACACAGACACGGGGAGAACATGCAAACTAACGCAGGGAGGACCCGGGAAGTGAACCCAAGTCTCCTTACTGCGAGGCAGCAGCGCTACCACTGCGCCACCCTGGAACGAAAGAAAATAAAAGCAAAGGATGAGAATTACTCATTTGTTTTAGACTTCAAAATAATTTGAGAGTGATATCCCTAGAAAAGGAAAAAAACAAAAACTCTAGGATATGTGAATGACCTGACATGGCAGAGTTAAAGCACTAACAAGTCATGAAATTAAATTGGCAAGGATGGTTTTCTAATTAGGAACAAAAACCTGCAGCCACAGCGGCCCTCCAGGACTGACTTTGCCCACCCCTGTTGTAATGCATTAAATTTTAGCATGAGTTTGACTTCATGTTTTTGTCTCTTGCTGTGTTCTGAAGTTGCCCATAAGCACCGCGACTTTAAAGTCCCTCTCACAGTGTTCATGGCTGTTGAAGTGGGCCGCTACAGAAACATCTGTGTTGCCACATTTAATGTGGAACCTTGTTTTCTTGTTAAATGAATCTTATCCCGAAGAGGTCTATTCATTCAAAAAGTGTCATTTGGTTGACTTCTCACTACATTCATAATGGCTAACACGGCACAACACCCTAGTACTACAATCGAAGTACAGGAGTTTAAGTGACTGAATCAGCATCAGTGTCGGATTTTGAACCAGCAACCTAATGGTTTAACATCTGTTGCCTTGGCCATAGAATTTAAAATTTTTTTTTTTTTAGGGTTAATAGTTATACATTTTGATTCCAGCTTGCCTGAAGAAGGGGCCTGAGGTGACTCGAAACACTTGCATATTGTAATCTGTTCAGTTAGCCAATAAAAGGTATCATTTGGTTGACTTCTCACTACATTCACAATGGCTAACACGGTACAACACCCTGCTACTAAAGACGTGGAGTGTAATGGTTTTCTCTGCACTGTAGCCAGGCGGCACTTTTGTTAATTTATGCCGTGCTCTAAATGGGATTTTGGCTTCTCTCCCAGATTGGACAGCGCTACTAGAAAGGGCTTCTGGGAAGTTAGATGTGAAAATTGCACAGAATTCACTTTTTTGAAACGCTTTGGTACATCAAAAAAAAATTTTTTTTTAAAAGCTTATATTTGCAATTGCAGTGCAAAACAAAGCCATAATAGAGACTTAAAACAAATAGATGGAATGAATCCAGAGGCATGATTGTACCGTTCATCTAGTGGGTACCACAGTGCAACAGGGATCATGGGATTCCACACGGTTTACTTAAGTTTAGTTATAAAACGGGCCAGTTGTCTGGACGGGAGCTCACCCAGATGACACTATCTCTGTAGTATGGACAATGGTGAATGCTTACCTCTACCCAGAAGCACATCACAGAAATGATTAGACTAGAGCTCATAAATACCTACCACTTTCCAGTTAATAGACCCACAGGGACATTCTAACTTAATTCTTTTTTGGTGGGTGTTGTTTTGGTTACCCTAACCATACACCTTTAAAAAGGCAAATCCTGCCTCAGGGTCCCAGCTCTCATCCCTCTAAAAAAGTTCTCTTTTAGACGTGGTCAGGATAACCCCTGCTTCATAAACACACTTTCTTAAAATTGTGTTAACTCTGGGATGACAGAAAAGTTGCAGACTTGGAGTGTAGGCCCAAGTAATACAAAAACGCTGCCAAGTCGACATGCTGGCATTCATCTTGGTTTGGTTCTGGTTATGAGACATAGGCCTTCTGATTCTATGGTTTAAAAGGAGTCTGCAAGCATTACAAACAGGATACAGGAAAGGACACACCTTGGGCCTGGGGTATCGATTTCGGTTACGGTAACTGAAAGGCACTCATGCATATGGCTGAAGTCATGACACAGTGTTTTAGGATATCACAGTCTTACCCTTGATCACACTGAATCACAAGGTGCAAGTGAAGATCTTCTACCTGTGCACCTTATTCGTCTGTGTAAGTTGGAGCCATGGCCCTCACAATGCAAGAATTACAAAAGGTATGGCTCTTGCATGAGGACATGCACAAGAGAACAGCTTGGACATCTGAGGTTTGTGATTGACTGAAACTTTACATGGAACCACACTTATTAAGATCGAACCTGCAGAATCCATCGTCATTCCTACTAAGGTCACTGTGGTCCCAAAACAATGGCAGAGGCATCTTGGTGTTCATTGCTCCAGAGGCGGTAAAACTCGGAGAAGTCAACGTAGGGCTCAACCCGTCCGTTTTCGTCAGGCTGCAAAGCTTGGCTTCCACGGTGTCTGAACAGACTGCCATCCCCTGAGCTGGAGCTGCTACTTTGCGTCTGGGTGTTGTTGGACTGCAAGGTGGCGGTGGGGCTTTGGCTGCAAAGAAAATTTGACAGAAAGAGAGAGGGGGAAAAAAAAATGGAGAGGATGATGGTTGGTGGCGCTAGATATTTAGAAAAGGCAATTCTGGAGAAAATTGCTCTTTATCCTTTTCAATGCCCTCCCCCTGAGACTTACTTGGTGAGGGTGGGAGTGATCTCATCCAAGGTGGAGTTGGTATGGCTTCCATTCATCATGGTCCCTTGAGAAGGCATAACAAGAGACAAGGTGACACTGGTCTTGCTGGTACTCTGGTTATTAGAGTATGGGACAGACACTGGGTAGATTCTACCACCTGTGGGTCAGAGTAAGCAGCAGACAAGATAATGAACCCTGGTGCCATGCAAAAAGCAGATGGAGCTTCCAAGAGGAGAAATAAAACAACTAGCATGCACTAAAACCGGTGCATACCAAATAAATGCTCAGCCTTAAACTCGGAAAGAATGTTCAACACTGGCCTCAATTGAAAGCCACACAGCTTAAATTAATAAGGAGGAATACACATGCAGAGAAAGAGAGAAAAGGAGCAGAGGCAACAACTCAAGTACTTCAAGAGAGTTAGAATTTAACAAAAGCTTAAAAACATAATTAATACAAAGCAGACAAACAAAACGAACACAAAATTAAGTGGAATTAAGATACAGACAATAAACACAATAAAGAGGAAAGAAAGCAAAACAACATTAGTATAAGAATTAAAGCTCTCTAAGCAGAACAAACAATGAAAACCTTCAAAACTGAAAAGAAACCACACTGGGGGGGAAAACAAAGAAAAATACAATTCTAAACCACCACTAACCAAAGCTGGATACAACCCAATTTTGAAATCTAGGTGATGAGAACAAACAGGCAAAGCTAAACAAGGCAAGCTCTTCTTAGAAATAAGACAACAGATAGCAGACTCAGTGAGTCGCAATGGCAGCAAGCTAACAAACTCAACGCTAAAGCAGTACGGCTCTTAAATTTAAGTGACCCCACCTCCTCCGTAATTGACCCAGCACTGCTAAGAACGAGGCCCACCTGTGACGAGCCCAGGATTGAGGGCCGAAGAATCTTAACCCAAATGAATGTGTTACTCAATCATCAAAAGAGGGAGAGGCCAAGCTTAATAACAAATGCAAAAAGGCAGGGGCAAAATTTAAAGAGACCATTAAGGAAGTCTCAGGTCAAACCATAAGACATTACAATTCTGCCTTCAAGTCCTCATAAAGGAAATAATTCCTGGGCTGAATGAGACGGTTGAACTTGGTCTTTCTTTCTTTTTTTTTTTCCTCTGTCTATAACAAGAATGATTCACCCAAATGAGAGCTTAGAAAGTGCTACATGCATGGCTAAAAGGGACAGAGGGGTGATACAGACCTACAGGAAATACCCTTGAAAAGGGTACTGACACAATATTACCATTATTTAGAAAACATACAGGAATAATTAAGAATGCAAATAAAATGTTAAATTGTAAAAATGGTTAAATATACACTAGTGGTCAAAAGTTTAGAATCACCCAGAAATGCTCATGTTTTTAAAAGAAATTGATAATATTTCATTAAGGCACAATTAAACTGATTAAACAGAGCCTAAAAATGTACTAATGCTGCAAATGACTACTACTGCCTGAACTGACAGACTTATAATTTACTAGCCGTGCAAGCCCGTGCTGTCTAAAGCAACGGCTCCTAGAAACTATGGAAACCGTCAGAAAAAAAGTTGAAATGCAGGGTCGGCGGTTGTGTTTTGCCGACATGCTCGCCCCTCTTGTCTATCAGCGGCAAAGAGAGTTTCTCTCTCCTCGAAGGTTTTGTTTTGCCGACGTGCTCGCCCCCCTGTCTATCAGCTGCTAAGCGAGTTTCTCTCTCCTCGAAGGTTTTGTTTTGCCGACGTGCTCGCCCCCCCCTTGTCTATCAGCGGCTAAACGAGTTTCTCTCTCCTCGAAGGTTTCGTTTTGCTGACATGCTCGCCCCCCTTGTCTATCAGCGGCTAAGCGAGTTTCTCTCTCCTCGAAGGTTTCGTTTTGCCGACGTGCTCGCCCCCCTTGTCTATCAGCGGCTAAGCAAGTTTCTCTCTCCTCGGAGGTTTCGTTTTGCTGACATGCTCGCCCCCCTTGTCTATCAGCGGCTAAGTGAGTTTCTCTCTTCTCGAAGGTTTCATTTTGCTGACGTGCTCGCCCCTCTTGTCTATCAGCAGCTAAGCGAGTTTCTCTCTTCTCGAAGGTTTCATTTTGCTGACGTGCTCGTCCCTCTTGTCTATCAGCGGCTAAGCGAGTTTCTCTCTCCTTGAAGGTTTCGTTTTGCTGACGTGCTCGCCCCTCTTGTCTATCAGCGGCTAAGCGAGTTTCTCTCTCCTCGAAGGTTTCGTTTTGCCGACGTGCTGGCCTCCCTTGTCTATCAGCGGCTAAGCGAGTTTCTCTCTCCTTGGAGGTTTTGTTTTGCTGACGTGCTCGCCCCCCTTGCCTATCAGCAGCTAAGTGAGTTTCTCTCTCCTCGAGGTTTCATTTTGCCAATGTGCTGGCCTCCCTTATCTATCAGCGGCTAAGTGAGTTTCTCTCTCCTCGGAGGTTTTGTTTTGCCGATGTGCTGGCCTCCCTTATCTATCAGCGGCTAAGTGAGTTTCTCTCTCCTCAGAGGTTCTGTTTTGCCTATGTGCTCGCCCCCTTGTCTATCAGCGGCTAAGCAAGTTTCTCTCTCCTCTGAGGTTTCGTTTTGCTGATGTGCTCGTTTCGCTTGTCTATCAGCGGCTAAATGAGTTTCTCTCTCATTTATCTTTCGTTTGCGGTTTCACTTTGGTGATGGAGTCGCTTTCTTTCAGCTTCATGCTGTAGCCTCATAGTTTTTTTTTTTTTCTGACTCGTTAATTTGGGGCCGCCTTGCCAGCTCTTTGAACTTCATGCTGGAAGAGTTGAATTTGAACCCTGGTCCAATGTGCACCTGGCATGAGTCTGAGTCTCATATCCTTCTGAGCTTATGCTTAAAAGCTGACACTGGTTATTTTATTGTGCACTATGATAAATGTATTTCTTGTTATTTTATATAACCCCTTAAGAGAAAAATGTTATATTTATGGCATAACCATTCTTCTATAATACTGTTTCCTGTTTTTGTACCCAGCTGGATCATAACATATATATATAGGCCATTGTTCTTTTCTTTTTTACCATGAGAAACAGTGTGTGCGTGGAGAAACTCACACATCTCCCACAATAAGAGTAAAAATAATACATTTAAAATGTCATGTACATCCTAAGCAAACAGGACTATCAATCAAATTGTGCTCATCTAAGATATCAACATCTGGATGCCCCGTTCGCAACCGGGTGTAACCAATCATGTTAAAAGTTTTCTGATTATGTAATGAATTCCTTTTAAAGAATAGTGACCTAATCAATGGAGTGTATAAATATAGTGCTGAGGACACTTTTTCCTTTGCAAAAACACTAATATGATTCTTTTTGCCTCTTTGCAGATTAACGATTGACGCTTTCTCCTGCCTGTGTTTTATTGCTTAAATCGGGGCATTCCAGTGGTAGGTGTCTGTATTCATCTGTATTCTTCCACAGATGTTGTAGCCTTGCACTTTTGGGCCAGACAGACAAACACACACTTCCACGTGTAGACGTTCATATATGAGATTATTCACTTATGACTGCAAAGCCCCATTATTAGCTGCTATTACTCCAGTGTCCTAAATGTAAACTCCCTTAGCTTATCCTTAATTAATCATTTTTAAATGTTAATTGGTTATTAGAGAAATCTCGGTAACTGTGTTAGCACAGCTGAAAGCTGTTATTGAAAATTAGTGTTTCCATGCGTTGCAAAGTACTGGTTGGTATTCCTTAAGTTGAATTCAGGATCCAGAAATGGCTTCCTATCAAAAGCATGCAAATTTCTGGGTGATTCCAAACCGTTGACCTCAGGTGAATATCGCTGTACTAGCAAGACTTCACCTGGAGTCCTGTGTGCAGTTCTGGTCACCATGCTATAAAAAGACAGCGGTGTAACAAAATGTATCCCTGAACTAAAAGGCCTACCCTGCTCAGAGAGGCTAAGGATGTTAACCCACTTTAGTGTGATGGTTGCGTTGGCACCTAAAGCAGGTCTTTAAAAATGTCCGTGGCATTTATAAAGAATAATGAATCACATATTGTAAATTAAGGGGAAATACATTTCAGACTGAAAACAAAATACACTTCTGAATGCAGAGAGTCACAGGAATTTGGAACAAACTACTGAAACACATTGTTGATGCAAATATCGTATGTACGTGCTCATTCTTCTTCTTCTTGTTTCAGTTGCTCCCGTTAGGGACTGCCACAGCGGATCATCTTCTTCCATATCTTTCTGTCCTCTGCATCTTGTTCTGTTACCCCCATCACCTGCAAGTCCTCTCTCACCACATCCATAAACCTTCGCTTAGGCCTTCCTCGTTTCCCCTTACCTGGCAGCTTTATCCTTAGCACCCTTCTCCCAATATACCCAGCATCTCTCCTCTGCACATGTCCAAACCAACGCAATCTCGCCTCTCTGACTTTGTTTCCCAACCGTCCAACCTAAGCTGACCCTCTAATGTCCTCATTCCTAATTCTATCCATCCTCATATCGTTCACAAATTTTAACAATCAAGTCTAGACTTACCAGCACCTCAGCAAGACAAAGTACGAGATAATTCTCTCCAAGAGTTAAGAAAACAGCAGTTTAAGGAGTTTCAGAAGATAAAGGATAATCGTAATTTTTCTTTGTCAGCTAGGAGCATAAAGAGAAAATTGTACTGTGTCTCATTATTATGTCTAGGCTTTCCATGTTCTGCCCCAGAATTCTTCTTGAGCAGCTATAGTTCTTTAGGCCTAACCCTTCCTCGTTGAAATATTTCAAACATTTGTGAATATGGTAAACATTTTGTCTTTATATATTAAGTGTAATATGTTTCTCTAGCTGTACAGAAAACTACACTGTCAGCAGGCAAGGCCCCGGAAAGTCTGAGTCAGAGAGGGAGCAGACAGGATAACCTCCCACAGATAAGCTGATACTCACACAAGACTGTGCGCAGTCACTTTACTCAGGTCAGCAAGTGGGTAAAACCATACATGTTGAAGATGCTTCCTCTTCTTAAGCAGATAAGGCACCAAGGAACATGAAGGACCCGCACAGTTCACTGATTGTGCCTTACCATGCACCCGTAAGTCAGTTTCTCTGGAATACACACTTCATACTCCCATTGTCACAGCACTGAAGCGATCAAACAGCAAGTAAATCCTTCATCAATATTACAGCAGCTGCCGAGGTAGGCTTACAAACAGGTTCCTCCAGTTTCTCATACAAGAGGCGTTTCCTGAAACCTTACATCACCAGCTTGTCATTTATGAGCCAGTCACACACTTCAGAGCTGCACTGACCAGTTCATTTTGGTGTGTTTCACATCTCAGATGCGAGAACCAGGGCCGTCTTAACAGAATTATAGGTCCCCGAGCAAAGCAGTGCACTGGGGACCCCTACCTACACAACCACTCTGCAAGTCACAACATACAGTCAAAGTAAAAAGTATGTGAACCCTTTGGAATGATCTGGTTTACTACATGAATTGGTCATTAAAAGTGATCTGATCTTCATCTAAATCACAGGTCCTGATCTACACAATGAGCTTACGCCAATGACACACAAACAATTCTACTGTTTCATGTCTTTATTTTACAAATGCATTCAACTTTCAAAGTGGTAGTGGAAAAAGTAAATGAACCTTGGGATTTAATAACTGGTTGACCCTCCTTTGGCAGCAATGACCTCAAACAGGCGCTTCTTGTAACTGCAGATAAGACCTGCACATCATGCGGGGGGAATTTGAGCCCATTCTTCCCTGCAGAACTGCCTGAACTCTTCTATATTCTTTGGTTACCTTCTTTGTATGGCTCTCTCCAAGTCATTCCACAGCATCTCAATAGGATTGAGATCTGGGCTCCGACTGGGCCACTCCAAAAGGAGGAGTTTGTTCTTCTAAAGCCATTGTAATGTGGATTTGCTGTGATGTTTGGGGTCATTGTCCCCAACCCACCCTCTTCTGAGCTAAAGTTGACGGACAGACACCCTCACACTATCCTGGAGAATTTGTTGATAAACTTGTGAATTCATTTTCTCCTCAAATGCTGTCCAGGCCCTGATGCAGCAAAGCAGGCCCAAATCATGATGTTCCCCCCACCATACTTTACTGTAGGGATGATGTTTTGATGTTGATATGCAGTGCCCTTTTTACACCAAATGAAGTTCTACTTGTTCCTCCCAAATAGTTCAATTTTGGTTTCATCACTCCACAAAACATTTTCCCAGTACCGTTGTGGAGTGTGCAAGTGCTCTTTCGCAAACTTCAGGCGTTCAGCAATGTTCTTTTTTGATAGCAGTGGCTTCCTTCTTGATGTCCTGCCATGGACTCCTTTCTTGTTCAATGTTTTGCGCATAGTTGACTCATGAACAGAGATGTTAGCCAGTTCTGATGACTTCTTCAAGTGCTTTGCTGTCACTCTAGGGTTCTTCTTTACCTCATTGATGACTTTGTGTTGTGCTCTTGGGGTCATCTTGGCAGGGCGCCCACTTCTAGGCAGAGTAGACACAATACCAAATTGTCTCCATTTATAGACAACTTGCCTAACAGTAGACTGATGAATATCTCAGATCTTTGAGATGACTTTGTAACCCTTTCCAGCCTTATATAGATGAACAATTCTCGATCGTAGCTCTTTAGACAGCTCTTTTGTGCGAGGCATGATTCCCATCTGGATATGCTTCTTGTCAAAAGCTCAAACTCCTACTTTATAGTGTTTTAGATCAATCAAAGTCATTCTGGGCCACACCTCTGAACTCGTTTCATTAAATGGACTCCAGGTGTGCTAAATTCGGACTGCAATGAGCTTTTTAAAAAGTCATTAGCTTAGGGTTCACTTACTGTTTCCAACCTTCAGTTTCACAGTTTGAATGATTTATTCAATATGATCAAAGATTCTCTGAAAATCTGTGTATCTTTAGTTATAGGAGACTGTGTTTGTTCATAATTGTGACTGACATGAAGATATGACCAGGTTTGATATGGGAATTAGACATAAATATAGAGAATTCCGGGGAGTTCACATACATTTTACTTTGACTGTACATAGATTAGCATGGAGCCCCCCGGGTAACTGCCCAGCGTGCCCATGCATTAAGATGGCCCTGGCGTGAACAACACACTTTTCTTGTGAGTCTCTCAGGTTTATTATTCACAAAAAAAAGTAAAGGTACACACAGGAATTTCTCTCACCATCTGTCCACTGTATTAACATAGAGATATAACTCAAACATCTTATTTACCTTGTGTTGGTGTGAGGGCAGGATCGCTAGCCTCACCCCCCAGCTGGTAGTTAAAGGTCCTTACTAGCAGCGTCATGTCCTCATGGCGGGTACAGAACTTGGCGCGTTCTCTTCCACTGAGGTACGTTTCATGATGTACTTTGCGCACCCTGTCTACCACTGCCTGTGCTACGGCATCCAGCGAGTTCTGCTGGGCACATTCAGCTGCCACAATTGACACAATCTCCTGCATAAATAAGTGAAAGATTTAGGTGAGCGTTTCTTTGGCAGAGGGGCAAATTAACTAGTGTAGCGACAAGTGTACATTTTACCGTTTCTTTAGCAGGTTTTTCAACAGCACTATTAAAAATAATCATAAAATTTTGCATTTTTATACACATAATACCTTAGAAAATGTATCTCCCAACCCCTTTGGAAGTTTTCACTTTTTTTACTGTACAACACTGAAACACAGTGAATTCAATTTGGCTTTTTTTGACACTGATCAAAAAAAAGAAGGAGACTCTTTAATTTCGAAGTGAAAACAGGTTTCGGCAAAATTATCTAAATTCATTAAAAATATAAAACATAAAACGATTGTGTAAGGGCTCGTTTAGCGTTCGTTTGACGCATCCTCTGAGCAGGTCCTCAGAAATGATTGCGACGTATGCGCGAGTTGCAGTCCCAGCAAAAAGTTGGGGGGCGCAGAGTGATAAAAGTCGGAATGTGACGTCAGAGTCTCTGTTTACTGTTTACATGTGAGAGAAAGCCGCTATGCGGATCGTACGAGATCGATGTGCGAGTTTCGATGTTTGATAAATGGTTCGATGTGGTGAAGCAAAATGCCAACATACAGATGCATTTGTGGTGCTTTAATATTCAAGCGTCGCATATTCCTGATCATAAGGACGTGATACATTTTAAAAGTCTCACATACCATCTTTTGTGCCATCTTTTTTTCTGGGGCTTCCTCCTGACCTGACAGCAGCGGCAAACAGCAACAGATCACCACACAGAACACATTAAATGTATGATATTCCAACTCTCTGCACATTTAGAATCCTTAGATTTATACTTGATATCACTTTCATGATGAAATGCATTAAAATATGTATGTTACATTTTACAGAAAAATTGTTAATTTCACTTCAATAATGAATACTGTTAATAATTACATACATGGGGGTGACACGGTGGCTGTGCTGATGTCTCGCAGGAAGTCATGTTGCTGGTATTCCCTGCCTGGAGTTTGCATGTTTTCCTGCACGGTTTCCACACTGTGCTCCGGTTTCCTTCCAAAGATATGCAGATTTAGTGACACTAAAATGACGCTAGTGTGTATGTGAGTACTTGCGATGAGCTGAAGCCCCATCTAGGGATTGTTTCTGCCTTGTGCCCGATGCGAGCTGGAATGGGCACATCCCTGGATTGATGGATTTAATCATTAAACATCCTTTTCAGAGATATTGCAGTAAGGTGTCTTCGGAATTTAATGGATGTTCCAGGCAATTCACAACACAGCGAAGTCAAACCTGTTCTCACCGTGATTATATCTACCACTGCCACCTGGTGGATTCTTCCAGATTTACGTAAAGTACGCTCGCAAGTATAAACAGTAAAATGCTTGCGTAGCAGGAGCATCCACTGGCGCATGCGTCGTGTTGCGTGAAGTATAAACCTGGCCTAAGGATTCAACCCCTTCAGCTCAGTATTTAGCTCGAGTCTGTATGCACAGGTCTCACAATCTCTGTCAGCTATCATGGAGATGTGATTAAACAGTCTTTTTCAAGTCCTGCCAGAAATACTCAACAGGATTACCATTCTTGTAATGTCCTGCCATTCCTGTGCAGCTTGGGCTTTATGCTTGTTGCCGCAAAACAAATCTTCGCCCAAGGTGCAGGTTTTATTTGCAGACTGCATCAGGTTTTCCCACCAGGATTTTCCTGTATTTTGCCACATTCATTTCATGTTCTACCCTCACTAGCCTTCCAGGGCCTGCTGCAGAGAAGCATCCCCTCATGGATGGTGTGTTTCATGGCGTTTAACCTGATGACCAAAAAAGCGTAGAACCTTCTTCCAGCTGACTTCAGTCTCCCATACACCTTCTGCTCTACTCTACCATGTGCGTTGTTTTTAACAGTGACTTTGTCTTTGCCACTCTAACATAAAGCTGCGAGTGGTGAAGTGCTGAGGCAAAAGTTGCTCTCTGCACAGTCCCTCTAGTCTCAGCCACCATGGCTTGTAATGCCTCCAGAATTATCCTAGGTCTCTTGGTGGTCTCCCTCACTAATCTTCTTCCATGTGGACAGTCTGCTCTATGCAATTTTACAGCTGTGCCACACTCTTTTCAGTTCTTAATGGCTGATTTAACTGGAGACAAGGGATACACAGTGATTTTCCTACTCTCTTGTCTCCATCCTCTGACTTGTGCTTTTCTATCAATTGCCTTTTTACAGAGATACTTCCAATGTTCTTTGCCTTCATTGTGTAGATTAGGCCATGATGTTGACTCACTACAAAATGGGCCTTCCATACAGTCGACCCCCGCAAAGTTGCGGTTCAGAGTTTGTGGCCTCAGTTGTTCGCAGATTTTTCCTTAGAACCTAACTAATAATTGTTTGCGGAAACCGCAAATATCCTCTGCAATTTTTATTATGCCTTTTATCATGGCAATACATAATTTTTCATGCGTTTTAATGCTAAATTATTAACAACAATATAATTTACTAATTTTTTAACATAAATATTAATGTAAATTCAGCTAAATTTCCATATAAAATATAATACTGTATAAATTTTTTAGTACGAAAGAACACAGAGCAACCGTAGAGGGAAACGCAGCTTGGGATGGTGAAATACACCTGTACTCAGAGGCGGGAGGATTAAATGTTGCCAATCCGAGAGCGTTATTCATTTCTCCTTGCTGCTGACTGGCTGCTGCCCTGTGACGCATCTCTGGCAGATGCAGCCCAGCACTCCCGCATCGTAACAGTTTACCACGTGTAGCTCTCTCGAGTGTTTCACCAAGTGTTCTCGTGTTTTTTGTTTTGTTCTTCTTAAAGCCCTAAGTTGCTACCCAAGTGCCCTGCAACTTGTAAGGCTTCTGGCAATGAACCTAAGAGCCAGAAGAAGTTTAAGACACTCCAGGAGAAGGGTGAACTACTGGATTTGTTCCAGGAACTAAACATTTATGCCGGAGTAGCGCACCATTATGGCGCCACCCGTGGAGCTGTAAATCCTCTGCTTTGCTGTGCAGTCATTATCTTCATTACATAGCCTCACCGTACTGCACAGCTAATTCATCATCATCTCCAATCAATATCATTCATTATTGGTGAGTACTCATACATTTTATTGTATTTTTATTAAATTATTGTTGTATTTACCCTACTTCTACCAAAGAAAATGCGCTTGCATGAATTACAGTACATATAGAGTAACCGATATTTTACATTCTAGAACTGTGTGAGACATAGCAGTATAGTACTGTACAGTAGACTGGTTTACCTTTACATTCTTTTTTTTTTTAGGGTAATGTATTGAGCTGAGTATGAAATGAAATTAAAAGTGTTTTGGGGGCATATTTAGGGTTTAAACTATCAAAATAGGCATTTTTTTGACCACATCCAAAATTTGTGGTTTTTCACAATTCGTGGGTGGCTCTAGGAACATAATCCCAGTTAATTTTGGGGGCTGACTGTATATAGCAGAGGTTCTCAACCTCAGTCCTGGGGACACCCCGTGGTTGCATGTTTTTGTTCCAACCAACTTCGTTTTTAATTGGACTCCTGGGCAAATTAAGTAAACTCTTATTTAACAAGTTCTGTGTTTGGGAAAAAAATAGAAATGTGGTAAAAAAAAACAAAAATATTAAAATGTATTAAGCAGTTCATTCATTCATTCATTGTCTCCCGCTTATCCGAGGTCGGGTTGCGGGGGCAGCAGCTTGAGCAGAGATGCCCAGACTTCCCTCTCCCCGGCCACTTCTTCTAGCTCTTCTGGGAGAATCCCAAGGCGTTCCCAGGCCAGTCGAGAGACATAGTCCCTCCAGCGTGTCCTGGGTCTTCCCCGGGGCCTCCTCCCGGTTGGACGTGCCCGGAACACCTCACCAGGGAGGCGTCCAGGAGGCATCCTGATCAGATGCCCGAGCCACCTCATCTGACTCCTCTCGATGCGGAGGAGCAGCGGCTCTACTCTGAGCCCCTCCCGGATGACTGAGCTTCTCACCCTATCTTTAAGGGAAAGCCCAGACACCCTGCGGAGGAAACTCATTTCAGCCGCTTGTATTCGCGATCTCGTTCTTTCGGTCACTACCCATAGTTCATGACCATAGGTGAGGGTAGGAACATAGATTGACTGGTAAATTGAGAGCTTCGCCTTGCGGCTCAGCTCCTTTTTCACCACGACAGACCGATGCAGCGCCCGCATTACTGCGGATGCCGCACCGATCCGCCTGTCGATCTCACGCTCCATTCTTCCCTCACTCGTGAACAAGATCCCGAGATACTTGAACTCCTCCACTTGAAGCAGGATCTCGCTACCAACCCTGAGAGGGCACTCCACCCTTTTCCGGCTGAGGACCATGGTCTCGGATTTGGAGGTGCTGATTCTCATTCCAGCCGCTTCACACTCGGCTGCGAACCGATGCAGAGAGAGCTGAAGATCACGGCCTGATGAAGCAAACAGGACAACATCATCTGCAAAAAGCAGTGACCCAATCCTGAGCCCACCAAACCGGACCCCCTCAACGCCCTGGCTGCGCCTAGAAATTCTGTCCATAAAAGTTATGAACAGAATCGGTAACAAAGGGCAGCCCTGGCGGAGTCCAACTCTCACTGGAAACGGGTTCGACTTACTGCCGGCAATGCGGACCAAGCTCTGGCACCGATCGTACAGGGACCGAACAGCCCTTATCAGGGGGGCCGGTACCCCATACTCTCGGAGTACCCCCCACAGGATTCCCCGAGGGACACGGTCGAATGCCTTTTCCAAGTCCACAAAACACATGTAGACTGGTTGGGCAAACTCCCATGCACCCTCCAGGACCCTGCTAAGGGTATAGAGCTGGTCCACTGTTCCGCGGCCAGGACGAAAACCACACTGTTCCTCCTGAATCCGAGGCTCGACTATCCGACGGACCCTCCTCTCCAGGACCCCTGAATAAACTTTTCCAGGGAGGCTGAGGAGTGTGATCCCTCTGTAGTTGGAACACACCCTCCGGTCCCCCTTCTTAAAGAGTGGGACCACCACCCCAGTCTGCCAATCCAGAGGCACTGTCCCTGATGTCCATGCGATGTTGCAGAGGCGTGTCAACCAAGACAGTCCTACAACATCCAGAGCCTTGAGGAACTCCGGGCGTATCTCATCCACCCCCGGGGCCCTGCCACCAAGGAGTTTTTTGACCACCTCGGTGACCTCAGTCCCAGAGATGGGGGAGCCCACCTCTGAGTCCCCAGGCTCTGCTTCCTCATTGGAAGGCATGTTAATGGGATTGAGGAGGTCTTCGAAGTACTCCCCCCACTGACCCACAACGTCCCGAGTCGAGGTCAGCAGCGCACCATCCCCACCATATACAGTGTTGACACTGCACTGTTTCCCCTTCCTGAGACGCCGGATGGTGGACCAGAATCTCCTCGAAGCCGTCCGAAAGTCGTTCTCCATGGCCTCCCCAAACTCCTCCCACGCCCGAGTTTTTGCCTCAGCAACCACCAAAGCCGCATTCCGCTTGGCCTGCCAGTACCTATCAGCTGCCTCCAGGGTCCCACAGGACAAAAGGGTCCTGTAGGACTCCTTCTTCAGCTTGACGGCATCCTTCACCACCGGTGTCCACCAACGGGTTCGGGGATTGCCGCCACGACAGGCACCGACCACCTTACGGCCACAGCTCCGGTCAGCCGCCTCAACAATAGAGGCACGGAACATGGCCCATTCGGACTCGATGTCCCCCACCTCCCTCGGGACATGGTCGAAGTTCTGCCAGAGGTGGGAGTTGAAGCTACTTCTGACAGGGGGCTCTGCCAGACGTTCCCAGCAGACCCTCACAACACGTTTGGGCCTACCACGCCTGACCGGCATCCTCCCCCACCATCGAAGCCAACTCACCACCAGGTGGTGATCAGTTGACAGCTCCGCCCCCTCTTCACCCGAGTGTCCAAGACATGTGGCCGCAAGTCAGACGACACGACCACAAAGTCGATCATCGAACTCAGGCCTAGGGTGTCCTGGTGCCAAGTGCACATATGAACACCCCTATGCTTGAACATGGTGTTCGTTATGGACAATCCGTGACGAGCACAGAAGTCCAATAACAAAACACCGCTCGGGTTTAGATCGGGGGGGCCATTCCTCCCAATCACGCCCTTCCAGGTCTCACTGTCATTGCCCACGTGAGCATTGAAGTCTCCCAGCAGAACAAGGGAGTCCCCAGAAGGTATGCCCTCTAGCACCCCCTCCAGGGACTCCAAAAAGGGTGGGTACTCCGAACTGCTGTTCGGTGCATACGCACAAACAACAGTTAGGACCCGTCCCCCCACCCGAAGGCGAAGGGAGGCTACCCTCTCGTCCACCGGGGTAAACCCCAATGTACAGGCTCCAAGTCGGGGGGCAATAAGTATACCCACACCCGCTCGGCGCCTCTCACCGGGGGCAACTCCAGAGTGGTACAGAGTCCAGCCCCTCTCAAGGAGATTGGTTCCAGAGTCCAAGCTGTGCGTCGAGGTGAGTCCGACTATATCTAGCCGGAACCTCTCAACTTCGCACACTAGCTCAGGCTCCTTCCCCTTCAGAGAGGTGACATTCCACGTCCCAAGAGCCAGCTTCTGTAGCCGAGGATCGGACCGCCAAGGTCCCCGCCTTCGGCCACCACCAAACTCACACTGCACCCGACCTCCTTGGCCCCTCCCATAGGTGGTGAGCCCATGGGAAGGTATTAAGCAGTTATATGGGAGTAATGGTTTTTTTTTTTTGGTTTTTAACAATATTTTCATCTTGATATTCATTCTGTTTTTCCTGGTGTTCTAATTGCTTAAATAATCCATTATTTACTAATTAATGGGTCTGATGCTAAATTAGTTGCAGCCTTTCACGATTCAGTGTTGATCGCATGGGTGTCTGCTCTGTTCATTTTTAATTGTCATTATTAAGATACAATGAAGGGGGAAAACTGCACAGAGAAAGGGCAAAATATAATGAAATAAACAGAAGAGAGTTCAGCATTTACAGTGGACCCTTGACTTACGAACTCAATTCCCATAAGAAATAATGGAAATACCCATAATGCATTCTGAACCTCCCACAGCAACACTTACTTAACCTTTTCATAATAAAAAAGGTTGTATAATGTGCAGAATTTACCTAAAATACCAATAATTTTTCTAATGTAATAAGCAAAAAGTTATAAAAAGTGCCTAGCCTATCAGAAACAATAATTTCATACCGTACTCACCATTTAAGTTAACATCTTTGGCTTGCAGGAAGGGAGGAGGAGGAGAATGAAATGGAAGGTGGTTACTGTTTGGACAAATCTTTTCTTTGTAAAATTGTCGAGATGGTGGATTTCGACATGCTGTACATATTAGCGACTCTCATATTTCCGCACAATTTCCTTCTGCGTTTCGATTGTGATCGCTTTTTTTAACCTTCATTACCTTCTCTTCCTTCCTTAGCTTCTTTTCTAGCTTTTTTGGGGCGATTTTGATAGCAACTATCGAAATAAATTACATAAATCACTGCACTGACCGAAATTATGCCCACAAACACACGTATCTGGGCTCCGACTGATGCTTACGAACACTCTCGGCTGTTTGTTTACAATCGCACAAGCGGATACACGTGAGCGCATTCGGGTTGTAACTCAAGATGTTGGTCGTAATTCAAAACAAAACTTTTGGTCATAAACCAAGTTGTTCACATGTCAGGTCAGTCGTATATCGAGGGTCAACTGTAAATCTATAGCAAAAGCAGAAATATTTCTAAATGTCTTAAAAAAGTAAAAATCATGCCTCTGTGCTTTCTTCATGTAGAATACGAGAACAGAAAAACAATACCAGCTAATTAATTGAGATCAGCGTTATCAGTTGTTGTTACTAATTACAAAATTGGTTGGAACAAAAACCTGTAGCCACAGTGGGCCCCCAGGGACCTAATCAATGACTTTGTTAAATGGTCCGACTCAAACCACCTACACCTGAACACCAGCAAAACCAAGGAGCTGGTGGTGGATTTTAGGAGGCCCAGACCCCTCATAGACCCAGTGATCATCAAAGGTGACTGTGTGCAGATGGTGCAGACCTATAAATATCTGGGAGTGCAGCTGGATGATAAATTAGACTGGACTGCCAATACTGATGCGCTGTGCAAGAAAGGACAAAGCCGGTTATACTTCCTTAGAAGGCTGGCTTCCTTCAACATCTGCAATAAGATGCTGCAGGTGTTCTATCAAACAGTTGTGGCGAGCGCCCTCTTCTACGCAGTGGTGTGCTGGGGAGGCAGCATTAAGAGGAAAGACACCTCACGCCTGGACAAACTGATGAGGAAGGCAGGCTCTATTGTTGGCATGGAGCTGGACAGTTTAACATCTGTGGCAGAGCGAAGGGCGCTCAGCAGGCTCCTATCAATTATGGAGAATCCACTGCATCCACTAAACAGTGTCATCTCCAGACAGAAGAGCAGCTTCAGCGACAGACTGCTGTCACTGTCCTGCTCCACAGACAGATTGAGGAGATCGTTCCTCCCCCAAACTATGCGACTCTTTAATTCCACCAGGGGGGGTAAACGTTAATATTTAACATTATACATAGTTATTGTCTGTTTTTTTTCACCTGTATTATTATCATTCTTTAATTTAATATTATTTATTGTATCAGTATGCTGCTGCTGAAGAATGTGAATTTCCCATCGGGATTAATAAAGTATCTATCTATCTATCTATCTATCTATCTATCTATCTATCTATCTATAGTCTGGCACATTTACACTACAATCAACTGCAACCCCAGACAGACAGATGATCAACATGAAGCCAATTATACAACTTCTAAAAATAATCGGCTGCACCAGTGATGATTTAGGTGTGTTTTATTAAAGGGAGTGAATACTTATGGGATCAATTATTTTGTGTTTTAGATATGTAATGAACTTAGCCCAGGGGTCGCCAACTCCGGTCCTAGAGGACCACCATGGCTGCAGGTTTTCATTCTAACGTTTTTCTTAACGAGTGACCTGTTTTTGCTGCTAATTAACTTTTTTTTTAACTAATTTTAATTGACTTGTTCTTGAAGACTCAGACCCCTTAATTGTTTCTTTTTCCTTAATTAGCAGCCAAACAACAATGAGATACAAAATGAGTCAAAACAACTGGTGCCCATCATACAATATCTGAATAAAGAAAGAAGAAGGTCTCAGGAATGTCGATCTGCTCAGGTCCCCAAAACATTTTAAAAGTGCTTTTAGAAACGAGAAAATCAACAATTTCGGAAATGTCTGCTAATGCAACATGACAGCAGCAACAAGCCATGAAATTAAAGAATGGGTTTAATTAGCGACAAGAACTGGCACATCATTAAGCAGCTGGGTGGAGTGAAATCGGTTGGAGTTTGAGGTCCTGACTTAGCTGGTCTTCTGTTGGCTCCCTCACTTCACATTTCATTTCTGTTTTATGCCATTTAAGGAAAGAAATGAAGCAATTCAGAGGAACGATGAAGAAATACAGGGGAACAAATCTTTAAAAACAAGTCCATTAAAATTAAAGGAAAAGGAGTTAGTTAACAGCACAAACAGGGCACTCATTAAAAAATAGGTTGGAATGAAAACCTGCAGCCACGGTGGTCCTCTAGGACTGGAGTTGGCGACCCCTGATTCAGACCACTTTGTAGGAATCTGTTTTCACCTTTGACGTTAAACAGTCTTTGTTGGTCAGCGTCAGAAAGGCAACATTAAATTCACTGTGATTCAATGTTGAATAACAGTCAAATTTGAAGGCAACCAAGGAGGGGTCTTGTTCAGAAAGCGGACTCCATCTACTTCTACTTCCGCCTACCCCTTCTAAAAACCCTGAACTTAAGGTTTGTGGGGGTAAGGCCAGGTACACCAGGGTCCCTAATCTTAAAAATTTAGAGTAGGTGCCTAATGTTAAAATATTTTAAGGGTGCCTAATCTTAAAAACAAGTGGCGTCTGCTTTTTGAACAAGAGCCCCAAGGAATAAACAGTTTCTATCAGCAACGTATTAATCATGGGAGTTCCAGCATTTTTGCAATCTATGTTTTTAATTAAAAAATTGTGTTACTAAAGAAAGGTTATTATTTGAAAAAAAAAAAAGTTAAAATAAAATCAAAGGCTTGCACATTTGCTGAAGGCCAAAGTACTACTCACTGCATCCAGAAAGTATTCACAGCGCATCACTTTTTTCACATTTTCTTATGTTACAGCCTTATTCCAAAATGGATTAAATTTATTTTTTTCCTCAGAATTCTACACACAACACCCCATAATGACAACGTGAAAAAAAGTTTACTTGAGGTTTTTGCAAATTTATTAAAAATAAAAAAAATTGAGAAATCCTATGTACATAAGTATTCACAGCCTTTGCCATGAAGCTCAAAATTGAGCTCAGGTTCATCCTGTTTCCCCTGATCATCCTTGAGATGTTTCTACAGCTTCATTGGAGTCCACCTGTGGTAAATTCAGTTGACTGGACATGATTTGGAAAGGCACACACCTGTCTATATAAGGTCCCACATTTGACAGTTCATGTCAGAGCACAAACCAAGCATGAAGTCAAAGGAATTGTCTGTAGACCTTCGAGACAGGATTGTCTCGAGGCACAAATCTGGGGAAATTTACAGAAAAATTTCTGCTGCTTTGAAGGTCCCAATGAGCACAGTGGCTTCCATCATCCATAAGTGGAAGAAGTTCAAAACCACCAAAACTCTTCCTAGAGCTGGCCGGCCATCTAAACTGAGCGATCGGGGGAGAAGGGCCTTAGTCAGGGAGGTGACCAAGAACCCGATGGTCACTCTGTCAGAGCTCCAGAGGTCCTCTGTGGAGAGAGGAGAACCTTCCAGAAGGACAACCATCTCTGCAGCAATCCACCAATCAGGCCTGTATGGTAGAGTGGCCAGACGGAAGCCACTCCTTAGTAAAAGGCACATGGCAGCCCACCTGGAGTTTGCCAAAAGGCACCTGAAGGACTCTCAGACCATGAGAAAGAAAATTCTCTGGTCTGATGAGACAAAGATTGAACTCTTTGGTGTGAATGCCAGGCGTCACGTTTGGAGGAAATCAGGCACCGCTCATCACCAGGCCAATACCATCCCTACAGTGAAACATGGTGGTGGCAGCATCATGCTGTGGGGATGTTTTTCAGCGGCAGGGACTGGGAGACTAGTCAGGATAAAGGGAAAGATGACTGCAGCAATGTCCAGAGACATCCTGGATGAAAACCTGCTCCAGAGCGCTCTTGACCTCAGACTGGGGTGACGGTTCATCTTTCAGCAGGGCAACGACCCTAAGCACACAGCCAAGATATCAAAGGAGTGTCTTCAGGACAACTCTGTAAATGTCCTTGAGTGGCCCAGCCAGAGCCCAGACTTGAATCTGATCGAACATCTCTGGAGAGATCTTAAAATGGCTGTGCATCGACGCTTCCCATCCAACCTGATGGAGCTTGAGCGTGCTGCAAAGAGGAATGGGCGAAACTGGCCAAGGATAGGTGTGCCAAGCTTGTGGCATCATATTCAAAAATGAGGCTGTAATTGCTGCCAAAGGTGCATCGACAAAGTATTGAGGAAAGGCTGTGAATACTTATGGACATGGGATTTCTCAGTTTTTTTTATTTTTAATAAATTTGCAAAAACCTCAAGTAAACTTTTTTCACGTTGTCATTATGGGGTGTTGTGTGCAGAATTCTGAGGAAAAAAATGAATTTAATCCATTTTGGAATAAGGCTGTAACATAACAAAATGTGGAAAAAGTGATGCGCTGTGAATACTTTTCGGATGCACTGTATGTGCTTCATCACATACATTAAAGTTTAACTCATTTTCATGAGGGGTGCCAATAATTGTGAAGTTGTTGGAGCTGCGGAGATCTAGTCATTACCTGGTTTGCCTGTTCTGGCCCATGAGCAGCTTCTAAAGCTCTGTATAATCCATCAGACATAAGTAGCAGGAACCCTGTCACACCTTGCAATGACTGGCCCCCATGGATCTCTGGCTCTGCTATAATTGGCTTGGACTTTGCAGGTCTGAAAATACATAAGAAAGGCACAATGGACACATCAGCTACACGATACACAATACAGACAAGCAGATGTACAGATTGACAAGCACACATCGGGTAGATAGATCACCATTAGAGAAAGCCAACTTTCTTTCACTGATAAATCAGAAAACAACAATATACAATACAGGCCCTTGTCTTGGATGTGATGACAGTTCAACAAATATTTTGGAAATGTGCCCAATCTACAAATGCCACCGTGGGAAAGAAATGCAGGTCCCTGAAAACATATGGCCGTGTGATGAAGATTCTGTGACACTGGCCAACCACTTAATTTGATGGGCAAACAGAACCAAACTGTCCCTGTAGCTATAAGGCAGGGGTATGAAGCAATCTGTCGATCACTTGCTCTACCCCAGTTCTCAGGGTCACTTACTCTATCTAGTTTACTTCCTGTATATTTGCTATTAACATTCCACATATACGTAATTGGCACTGCTTACTGGATGCTCATTTTCTCTTCTTTATTGAAGTCAATCCTCTTCAGTATTTTCTTCACCAAAACAAACAACTCAGCTCCACATATACTAATTTTATGTTGCTGTTCAGGTTGAAAAATCTTAAACATGTAATTATAAACAATTTTAGACAGCACTGCATTTTGAGTAGATCAAGGAGGCACACTCCAACATCTTCGATTAATGCAGGCACCATATATAATTTGTCTCTGTCTTGAAGAAAGTGTCTACTGAGATGCATTTGTTTTGTTAATGAGCAAACTATAGTGGGTATAGAAAAGAATCCCCCCCCCCTTCAAAATATTCCCATTTGTTTGCTTCACAGCCTTAAATGAAAACACACAAACTAATATTTTTTCCAGCTTTACTTACTCAATGCAATCTACAACATCTAAGTGAAAGATATCACAGCTACAGTTCAGAAGAATTAAAAAAAAATAAAAAAACTATAAATACTGAGATTAATAAAGGACCCCCCCCCCCCCCCCCACCTAAACTCAGTCAGGTGTAAGTGCCCACCATTTCCACTGCAGACCATGGTTACTGGCTTCCTTCCACCTGTGATCAATTGTAATGAGTGTGATTAGTGAAGCTGTTCCTGGAGCCTTCATTCCTTTCCTTGGTAGTGCAACTGACAGTAAACAGCTGACTATGGGTGGCAGGCCACTTTCAAAAGATCTCAGGGATAGAGCTGTGGACAGACATAAGGCAGGAGAGGGAGACCAAAAAATCGCAAAGGCTTTCTCAATCTCAAGGAGCACAGTAAAGTCCATGATAAAGAAGTGGCAAGTGTTTGGTACTCCTAGGACCCTCCTGGATCCTCCAAACTGGATGGAAGAGCAAGGAGGAAACTGGTAAGAGAGGCTACCCAGAGGCCAATGACCACTTTGAATAAGTTACAGGATTGTATGGCAAAGAGTGGTCATTGTGTACATGTGACAACAATTTGACAAGCGCTCCACAATTGTGGCTTCGCAAAGGAAAAAGCCACTTCTCAAGAAAGGCCACATTAAGGCTCGTTTGAGCTTTGCCAGAATGCACCTTGAAGATTCTGATGCCAAGTGGAAAAACATTTTTATATTTTCTATCGAACTATTTGGCCTCAATACCAAACGGTACACCAATGAAGCTCACCATTCACAACACACCATATCTACAGTAAAGCATGGAGGTGGCAACATCCTGTTGTGGGGGGCCTGGGGCTCTCGTTAGGGTAGAAGGAAAAATGGATGAGGCAAAATGCTGTCAAATTCTGAGGAAAACCTGCTACCCTCTGCCAGAAAGTTGAAGATGGGCAGAACGTTCACCTTTCAACACGACAACGACCAGAAGCGCACAGCAAAATTGACCACACAGTGGCTGAAGGAGAAAAAAAGTGAATGTCCTGGTGTGGCCCAGTAAGAACCCAAACCTAAATCACACTGAAAACCTGTGGAAAGATTTGAAGATAGCAGACCACCAACACTCACCATCCAATCTGACCAAACTGGAACAGTTCTGTAAAGAAGAGCAGGCAAATACTGAGTGGGCTCAATGTAGATGTGTAAAGCTGATAGAGAAGTCCCAATAGACTCAAGGCTGTCATTAAAGCAAAAGGTGGGTCAACAAAATATTGACCTTGGGGGGTGTGTGGGGGGGGGGTGTTTGGGGTTGTGATCCTTTATTAATCGTTTTTGATTTTTTTTTATCATTTTTCTGAACTGTAGCTGTGATATCTTTCACTTGGATGTTAGAGGTTGTATTGAGTAAGTAAAGCTGGGAAGAAATATTTTTTATGTGTGTTTTCATTTAAGGCTGTAAAGCAAAAAAAATGAGAATGTTTCAAAAGGGGGGATTCTTTTCTATACCCACTGTAATTTACAGTATACAATAAATATACATACAGGGGCATCAGGAAGTATTCAACTCCTGACACTTTTTCACATTTTTTATGTTCCCGCCTTATCCTATAACCTTTTAAACTTCATTTTTTCCCTCATCAAACAGCATTTAATATTACAGAATGCCAATGTGAAAACAGGACTTTAGACATTTTTGTAAATTTAATAAACAAAAAATGTAAATCCCACATTGTCACAAGCATTCAGACCCTTTGCCATGACACTTGAAGTGTGGGAAGTGGATTCCATTCTATTGATCATTGTTGAGATGATTCCACACCTTGTCTGGAAAATTCAACTGACTGCACGCAACATAAGAAAGGTTTACACACCTGTCTGTAGAAGGTCCCACAACTGAAAATATGCACCAGGGAAAAAAATCAAGCCATGAGGATGAAGGAATTGCCTGCAGAACTTAAGAGACAATATTGTGTTGAGGCACAGATCTGGGGAATACTACAGAAACATTTCTAGATCACTGAAAGCTCCCAAGAGCGCAGTGACCTCCATAATTGTTAAATGGAAGAACATTGGAACAACCATAACTCTTTCTGGAGCTGGGTGTTTTAGCCAAGCTGAGCAATCAGGGGAGATGGGCTTTGGTATGAGAGATGACCAAAACAATTGACAGGTCAGCTCTTGATTAGCTCTAGAAAATCAGTGTGGAGATCGGTAGAATTTCTAGAAGGTCAACCACCACTGCAACACTCCACTAATTTTTGCTTTATGGTAGAGTGGCCAGATGACACATTAATCTACATGGATTTTGTATAGTCACCAAAAGGACTTGCAAACTATAGATCATGATATTTAAGATTCTCTGGTCTGTTGAAACCAAAATTTTAACTCTAGGGCCTCAATTCCAAACGTCACATCTGGAGGAAATCAGGTGCAATTCATTGCTCATGCAATATACCATTCCAATGGTGAAGCATGCACGGTGGTGGAAGCATCACGCTGTGGGGCTGTTTTTCAATGACAGGGACTGGGAGACTAATCAGTGTTGAACAAAGCAAAGTATGGAGATATTCTTAGCAAATGACCTGCTCCAGAGTGCTCAGGAACTCAGACAGGGCCAAAGGTATCCTAAGTACAAAGCAAAGACAACATAGGAGTGGCTTAGGGATAACTCTGAGAGTGTCCTGGAGTGGTCCAGCCACACCCCAGATTTAAACCCAACTGAACATCTCTGTAAAGACCCAGACATAGCTGTATATCGACAGTCTTCATTTAACTTGACAGAGACTGACAGGATCTGTAGAGAAGAACGGCAAAAAACCACCAGATCAAGGTGTGCGAAACTTATTGCGTGAAACCTATGAAGACTCCAGGCAGTAACTGCTGCAAAAGGTGCTTCAACTAAGTACTAAGTAAAGGGTTTTTGGGGCGGCACGGTGGCGCAGTGGGTACTGCTGCTGCCTCGCAGTTGGGAGACCTGGGGACCTGGGCTCGCTTCCCGGGTCCTCCCTGCGTGGAGTTTGCATGTTCTCCCCGTGTCTGCGTGGGTTTCCTCCGGGCGCTCCGGTTTCCTTCCACAGTCCAAAGACATGCAGGTTAGGTGGACTGGCGATTCTAAATTGGCCCTAGTGTGTGCTTGGTGTGTGGGTGTGTTTGTGTGTGTCCTGTGGTGGGTTGGCACCCTGCCTTGTGCCCTGTGTTGGCTGGGATTGGCTCCAGCAGACCCCCGTGACCCTGTGTTTGGATTCAGCGGGTTGGAAAATGGATGGATGGATGGATTTTGGCATAAGGCTGCAACCTATTAAAATGTGCAAAAAGTGATGGCTTCTGAATACTTTCTGAAGGCAGTGTACATATGAATTAACTGTTAAGCGGTTCAATGATTAACCATTTAATCAACCAAAACATTTCATTTTCTCTGGAAAAAGACAAAAAGAAGCCTAAATTCTAATTGCTCTATTTACTAATTAAATAATGGATTATGAATATGAGGGTGGTGCAGAGGGTAGCACTGCTGCCTCGCAGTTAGGAGACCCGGGTTCGCTTCCCAGGTCCTCCCTGCGTGGGGTTTGCATGTTCTCCCCGTGTGTGTGTTGGTTTCTTCCCACAGTCCAAAGAAATGCAGGTTAGGTGCATTGGTGATTCTAATTTGTCCCTAGTGTGTGCTTGGTGTGTGTGTGCCCTGCGGTGGTTTGTTTCCTGCCTTGCGCCCTGTGTTGGCTGGGATTGGTTCCAGCAGAACCCCCTTGACCCTGTAGTTAGGATATAGCGGGTTGGATAATGGATGGATGGATGGATGGATTATGAATATGAAGATGCAGGCTTGGAATTTGATAGTTACATGATGCAGAATTGTCAACACTAATACAAAAGGAGCGGAAGACAGTCAATCAAATATTCAGTTACCATCATGTGTATAGAAATATTCCAGATTTCAATGTACAAGCAAGAGGCTTTGCTTAGGATGAGGACAGTAGCGGATTGAAAAGTATCCTCCATATATTACATCAGTCTAGCTGGTGACGACTGGAAGTGGCATTGTGAAAGTATCTTTTTTTCATTCTTTTGGGTGTTTTCTTGTAGGTCAGGATAGTTGTTGGCCTTTTTGATTCTGTTTTTTCTGTGTCGCACTGTTTCTTGTGGCATAACATTAAATAGTATCTCATTAAAATAATAAAATCATAAATACTTAAATCGGTCAAAACAAATAAAGTCCACATGAGATGTAAGGAGAAGCAAGGACTACTGCTATATTTCAGCAGCACAGTCCGCTCAGTCAACGATGAAGATGCAAGGTGGAAATGTCATTGTAGTTGAGAAGAGATTTACGTGTAGGTGAAAAAACAAAAAAGCAAACTGAATCAATTGATTGATTCCCTCATTTTTAAATGAGCATAACAAATAGAAGCATTTTAGCTGCTCAGCGTACACTGCACATTTCAGCTTAGCTGCCTTTCAGCAGAATTGTTATTTATCAATGACATTCAACAACTGACATTACATGCCATTAAAATAAGTTAACTCTGTTTTGTTCAAAGCAATAGATTACCGCTCTTGCTACATTCAGGCAGTGCTGTATTGTAATTTTTTTGCAATGCCTAACAGTCATAAAAACTACATTGGCATCACATGACAAGGCAATACTGGGATAAATATTGCCAGTGTAATTTAAAAAATCCTCAGACTGCTGCACTGCTGATAAATGAATTCTGCTGAGTGATTATCGTGCTAGTCCCGCAATGAATGCATTGTCATAAAGTCGCTTTATTTTGTGAAGTGAATAGAGTGTTAGTGTCACAGATAAGGACATTCAAGAGTATATCAGCCAGCAGAGCAGGTGGAAAGTAAAAAAATGATGAACTAGTAAGACTTTCTGAAGGTCCCTTATCATTTGGAAATGTTTTTCACATTGTAAGGCCATACCTCAGTAGGTCTATGTCGCTGTAGCTGTATTTCACTCGATAATCACCTATTCTCCTGGTACTATTCTGGCCACCAATCAAGCCAGCTTGCTTAATCTGAACAGAGTCCAATCCTGTCAAAAGAAAAAAAAAGACATACTTGACAACTTATTCACAAAAATCTATCCTGAATTCTGAGTCGCGCCACATCTATATTGGTGGGTGACTTGTGCTTCGTGTTGCCAAGATAGACTCCAGTCACCAGTGACCCCATACTGGATTAAGTGGGTTTGAGAATGTTATGCTTGATAAAGATGAAGAAAAATTATAAAAAGGTGTTTAAAATAAACAGCACATACAACAACCTATATTACGAGGGGCGTTCAAATATAAACAGGAACTTATGACCTACACTTTTTTTTTATTGAATACCATGAAACGACTTACATACTTATTTTTCTATGTAGTCTCCCTGCCACTGCAATCCACTTGTTCC
This sequence comes from Erpetoichthys calabaricus, assembly GCF_900747795.2. NCBI lineage: Eukaryota > Metazoa > Chordata > Cladistia > Polypteriformes > Polypteridae > Erpetoichthys > Erpetoichthys calabaricus. The sequence continues at coordinate 13,678,306 of NC_041405.2, forward strand.
AGCGCTCAGGACGGCCCTTAATCCCAGACGATCAGAAGTCTTGTAACTGCATGTTGACTCACTCTTTGCACAGCGTCATTAACCTCCTCAATCAATTTTTTGGAGTATAGAAACCTAATCAAGGACTTTGTTAAATGGTGTGACTCAAACCACCTACAACTGAACACCAGCAAAACCAAGGAGCTGGTGGTGGATTTTAGGAGGACCAGGACCCTCATGGACCCCGTGATCATCAGAGGTGACTGAGTGCAGACCTATAAATACCTGGGAGTGCAGCTGGATGATAAACTGGACTGGACTGCCAATACTGATGCTCTGTGCAAGAAAGGACAGAGCCAACTATACTTCCTTAGAAGGCTGGTGTCCTTCAACATCTGCAATAAGATGCTGCAGATGTTCTATCAGACGGTTGTGGCGAGTGCTGTCTTCTACGCGGTGGTGTGCTGGGGAGGCAGCATAAAGAAGAGGGACGCCTCACGCCTGGACAAACTGGTGAGGAAGGCAGGCTCTATTATAGGCACGGAGCTGGACAGTTTGACATCCGTGGCAGAGCGACGGGCGCTGAGCAGGCTCCTATCAATTATGAAGAATCCACTGCATTCACTGAACAGTATCATGTCCAGACAGAGGAGCAGCTTCAGTGACAGACTGCTGTCACCGTCCTGCTCCACTGACAAACTATCTATCTAATCGACTTGAGTTTCTTCCCTCCTAAAAATTCCTTCAGTGGGCCGAGGAGAGGATAGTTCCTCTTGGAATGACTTGCACCACTCATAAACTCTAGAGCAGGGGTCTCCAACCTTTTTTCCCCTGATGGCTACTTTTACAAAATGAAAATGGCCGAGAGCTACTCACGTTTTATAACATTTATTCTCATGGCTTATTTCAACCCAAACAAACTGAATAAGCTTGTTTTGCCTGAAAATTTACAAAATGTTGGTGTCCACAAATCACATTTTGCATTAAAACATCACAAAAAGATATTTAGTTCACCTGCAAGTGCATTTTGTTTGTCTGTATGCATTTTCTAGTGTATCTCACACTATTGAATTAAAACATGAAAGCTGTCAAAACAAAACAATACAATTCCAAATACAGGTTGACATTCAAAAATCAGGCCATCGATAATCCAGATCCTTCAGATTTCTGGCATGGATTTCAGAGTGCATTTTCAAATTTACCATGTTGACGCGCCACTGTTTTCAGAAGGCGCCGTTATGTTTTGATGGCACTGTAGTTGATAATCAGTTGCTGGGTCTTGTTTACACCGGCTAACAGGCATTCCTGCTCATTCCTTCTCATTTTATCATTTATTTGCTGCTGTAGAGTTGAATTAAAATTCTGTAGAACTGTTTTATTTAGTTGGTCAACATTAAAATTTCATTTGCTTTTCATTTAGTGTTTAATTTTCTTCTTTAAAGGACTGTACAGGTAGTCATTTTCTGTTAAATATATACAGCATATATAAAACCATCCAAAATCCGGCATTTTCAAAAATCCGGCACTCCTCAGGTCCAGAGGTTGCCGGATTTCTGAATGTCAACCTGTACACAGATATGACTTATTCATTTTGTCACATGTCACTATTTCACTTTAGTCACATGTCCAGTTGCATGTGTGACATGTTTTTTAGTTAGTCAGATGCCTCAACAAGAGAGGTGTATGGTGGAGTGGAGCCACTTAGGTTTACTCTTCTGGAGTCATTTGAATATTAGTCTGTCAGTCGTGTTCTGAACTTTGATTTCATGACATTCATGTCAGACTCACAGAGGTATGGAGACCCAAACAAAGCAGACATTTTCAGAGCTGCTTGGTGAAGATTCTTATAGTTATCTGGCTCTACTAAGCTCCCTGTGGAATAGCTGGACAGCAAAACTTGGAATGGAAGCATGGAAGATCTCTTTGAAAACTCTGTTTTTTGCACACATATGAACTTATTTCCTGACCAATTTAAAGGAGAGAAAATTGCACCTTTACATTTTTCGGGATGTAGTTGACGCAGTGAATGAGACAGTGAAGGTACTGCTCATCAGTCTCCTCAAGAAATTTAAGACCCAGTTTGATAATTTCAAAATCCTGAAAGAAGTGCTCTCACTTGTCCAAAACTCTTTCAACAGCTGCTGCCACCAGGACATGCCCCATCTGTAGCCAGACTGCGTTCCCCATATTGGCGAGGTGTCATTCCAGATGGAGATAATTCAGTTACAGAGCAACAACGTGATCAAAGCCAAGTTCAATGAGAAGGAACTGTGAATGTTTTGGACACAGTAGGCACAGCGGTACACTAATTGCAACAGACTTGCCGCTTGCATTTTGATCGAGTTTGGCTGTGCCTACATCTGGGAGTCTGGATTTTGAATAATGAATCTCATTAAGAATCAGAGGCACAGAAGATCATCTCAACCAGTGCATGCACCTTTGCTGTAACCTCCCACAAGCCTTACTTAACCATGGTCCTGCAATGTCAATCGTCCCATTAATACAGTTCACTTGTAACATTCATTGAATTTATTTAGGGTTGTAATTGCTGTTAATTGTTTATTCCCTTTTCAAAATATATGGAAAAGAACTCTAGAAGAAAATAAAGACATGGTTAACGGTGGCCCACAATTATATTAAAAAAGTGGCCCTCTGGCTCAAGACTTTGAGCATCAGTGACCTATGGTGTGGGATTTGTTTTGTACCAATTTAAAAGAA